>NW_027554517.1:0-53843 GCF_053574225.1 Canis aureus
ACTCCTAAGTTTATATTAATGAGTGGGTAGGGCATTGGGAGAGGGATTCATATAGTTAGGGCTAGTGATAGAGCTAGAATGGGGGCTAGAATGAATATTGATATGGAGGATGTAAGTGGTCGTAGAGGTTCTTTTGTGAAGAGTTTTACTGCATCTGCGATTGGTTGAAGGAGGCCGTAGGGGCCTACGATATTAGGCCCTTTTCGAAGTTGTATGTAGCCTAAGACTTTTCGTTCAACGAGGGTGAGGAAGGCTACGGCAAGAAGGATTGGGATGATAAGAGAGATAATGTTGATAAAGAACATTTTGTTAGGGAGAGGAATTGAACCTCTGATAATAAAGGTTTAAGTTTTACGCAGTTACCGGGCTCTGCCACCCTAACAAAGCCCCTTTTCTCGGGCTTATGAGGAGATAAACTGGTTAGATTGAGTTGACTTCATCTATTAGTTTTAAGGCGCCTTTGTGAGGTAGGCCTTACATCCCTTGTCCTTTCGTACTGGGGGAGGTTATATAATAGATAGAAACCGACCTGGATTACTCCGGTCTGAACTCAGATCACGTAGGACTTTAATCGTTGAACAAACGAACCCTTAATAGCTGCTGCACCATTAGGATGTCCTGATCCAACATCGAGGTCGTAAACCCTATTGTCGATATGGACTCTTGAATAGGATTGCGCTGTTATCCCTAGGGTAACTTGTTCCGTTGATCAAAAATTATTGGATCAATAAGTGATGTTATATTTTGACTTGTGGGTCTAAATTTTAATCACTCGGGAGTTTTTTTATATTCCGAGGTCACCCCAACCTAAATTGCTAACCCACAATAATGGTGTAATGTTATGCCTTGTAGGTATTTAGTATCCATAAGTTTGGGTTAGTTAATTAAAGCTCCATAGGGTCTTCTCGTCTTATTGTGGCATTCCCGCCTCTTCACGGGAAGGTCAATTTCACTGATTGGGAATAAGAGACAGTTAAACCCTCGTGTGGCCATTCATACAAGTCCTTATTTAGAGAACAAATGATTATGCTACCTTTGCACGGTCAGGATACCGCGGCCGTTAAACAAGTGTCACTGGGCAGGCAGTGCCTCCAATACTAGAAATGCTGGAGGTGATGTTTTTGGTAAACAGGCGGGGTTTGTGTTTGCCGAGTTCCTTTTACTCCTTTTAATCTTTCCTTAAATGCATGCCTGTGTTGGGTTAACAATAGGGTAGATAAGTATTTCATTTTTGGGTTGATATTATCAGATTGTTAACTATCAGTGGTCTATCCGTTTCTGATATAAGCTTATGCGGGGAGAAAATAGTTCTTGTTACTCATACTAGCATTGTTGCTTCTATATTTAAATAGAATGGCCCAGGAGGTATAATTAGGAGTTGATGTAATATGATTGGGATTAAGTTATATTGTTTGTTGAGCTGGAACGCTTTCTCAATTGGTGGCTGCTTTTAAGCCAACTATGGTGATGTTAGTATATACTCTCTAATAAAGGTTGTATCCTGATTCTAAGAAGCTGTACCTTCTTAGACTATATTTTAAATTTACATTAAAATTTTGTTTTTTTTAGGTAAATTTAAAGTTGAACTAAAATTCTGTTTGTGGGCAACCAGCTATCACCAGGCTCGTTAGGCTTTTCACCTCTACCCACAAATCTTCTCACTATTTTGCTACATAGATGAGTTGATCCTTTTAGATTGTTTATGGGTAGCTCGTCTGGTTTCGGGGAGCTTAGCTTAAGTTCTCTTTGTTAAGTCGTTTCTGGCTAGTTCATTATGCAAAAGGTAAAAGGGGTAATCTTTGCTGTTTAATACTGTTAAGATGTCTTTCATCATTCCCTTACGGTACTATCTCTATCGCTCCAATTAAAATTTCTATCTCCTATACTTTTATTATTTAACTAAATGTTTTACTTTATATGTCTGTGATACTTAAGTTTGGGGTTAGTTGGGCTAGCTTTTGTTCAAAGTGGTCATAAGTAATGAAATCTTCTGGGTGTAGGCCAGACGCTTTAGTTAAGCTACACTTTGATTAATCCAAGCACACCTTCCGGTATGCTTACCTTGTTACGACTTGTCTCCTCTTGTGTCTTAGTTAAGTTAATATGGTTATGGTTGTGTCTTATTACTTGAGGAGGGTGACGGGCGGTGTGTGCGTGCTTCATGGCCCTATTCAATTAAGCTCTCTATTCTTAATTTACTACTAAATCCTCCTTCAGTTTTTAATTTCATAAAAACGTTCGTGGAATGTTCTTGGGTAGAAAATGTAGCCCATTTCTTCCCACCCCATAAGTTACACCTTGACCTAACTTTTTTATGTAAAATGATTGTGCTTACTATTCTACCTTTTGAGGGTTTGCTGAAGATGGCGGTATATAGACTGAATTAGCAAAGGGTGGTGAGGTTTATCGGGGTTTATCGATTATAGAACAGGCTCCTCTAGAGGGATATAAAGCACCGCCAAGTCCTTTGAGTTTTAAGCTATTGCTAGTAGTCCTCTGGCGAATTATTTTGTTGTAAAATTATCTATGTTTAGGGCTAAGCATAGTGGGGTATCTAATCCCAGTTTGGGTCTTAGCTATCGTGTAGTCAGATTATTATAAAGTCACTTTCGTGGTCTATTTTATGGTAACTGTAGCTTTTTACGGCTTAGTTAAGTTTTAACTTTAGTGCAAAGGTATCTTAAACCCGCTTTACGCCGTGGGCCTATTAGTTTGGGTTAATCGTATGACCGCGGTGGCTGGCACGAAATTTACCAACCCTTTTTAGTATGGCTTAGTCAAACTTTCGTTTATGGCTTAATTTTTATCACTGCTGTATCCCGTGGGGGTGTGGCTTAGCAAGGTGTTATGAGCTACTTAAGAGTGTGCTTGATACCTGCTCCTTTAGATCACTGCTGATTTTAAGGGCATTCTCACTGGGGCGTGGAGACTTGCATGTGTAAGTCTACTAAGAACTAATAGGAAGGCTAGGACCAAACCTTTGTGTTTATGGAGTCGTGCGACTCATCTTGGCATTTTCAGTGCCTTGCTTTATTAATTAAGCTACATTAACTTATACTGAAATTGTAGTGTGTATAATAAATAAAATACATAGTAAATATGAGAGGAAAAAAAAAGGGGATGCTATCTATAGATAGACCACGAGATCGAATGCGTGTAAGACTGTTGTGTTAAGTTAACTAGAGTAGCAATACATTTGTATACAATTTAAATAAAGCTTGTGAGTATTGTATGCACTTAGTCCTGTTTTTGGGGTTTGGCAGGACATAAATAAGTGTATAATAGATGACATGAGTTTATGGGGGTAAGGGGGGTTTGTATAAGTTAACTTAATGTCTTGCGCGTGTACGTACGTGTACACACGTGTACGTACGTGTACACACGTGTACGTACGTGTACACAGTGTACGTACGTGTACGTACGTGTACGTACGTGTACACACGTGTACGTACGTGTACACACGTGTACGTACGTGTACACACGTGTACGTACGTGTACACACGTGTACGTACGTGTACACACGTGTACGTACGTGTACACACGTCGTACGTTGTACACACGTGTACGTACGTGTACACACGTGTACGTACGTGTACACACGTGTACGTACGTGTACACACGTGTACGTACGTGTACACACGTGTGTCCTAGAATTATATGTCCTGAAACCATTGACTGAATAGCACCTTGATTTTATGCGTGAGTTGATAAATGATAATGAATAAGTCCAGCTACAAGTTATTTGACTGCATTAGGGCCGCGACGGGCATATTCCCTGAGAGCAGAAGATAAGTTAGAGTTAGTGCCGTTGCGGTCATAGATGAGTGATAGCAGATTCCCCCCTAAAAATAAAAGATACCAAATGCATGACACCACAGTTATGTGTGATCATGGGCTGATTAGTCACTAGTCCATCGAGATGTCCCATTTGCGAGAATTAGTAGGATTGGAATAAATAGAGTCATGGCCCTGAGGTAAGAACCAGATGCCAGGTATAGTTTCATGATAGTAACCCCCACATTAGCATGGGCCCGGAGCGAGAAGAGTGACATTACAGGCAAGGATTGATGGTTTCTCGAGGCATGGTGATTAAGCCCTTATTGGACTAAGTGATATGCATCTAGTTACTGTTGAGGATCAATGGGTTGTGGAATTGGACTAGACATGTCCTATGTAAAGATATAATATCATGTACATGCTTATATGCATGGGGCAAGCCATTAATGCACGACGTACATAGGGGAGGGAAAGAAGGATTTTTTGGAGATACTGACATAGCACAGTAGAGGTGGTCCAATATATGAATGTAGGGGGTGTCAGGGAATAGTTTAAGAAGAATTTCAGCTTTGGGTGCTGATGGTGGAGCAAGAGCTTCTTCCTTGAGTCTTAGGGAGGGCGACTACTCTCCATTTTTGGTTTACAAGACCAAGGTAATGATTATACTACAAAGACTCTTCATTTTAGAAGATTATTTTCGATAACGCTAATTGTTGGCATTAGAATCAATAGGATGGTGAAATATAGAATTGAGGCGACCTGTCCGATAATGATGAAAGGGTGTTCAACTGGCTGTCCTCCAATCCAAGTTAAAGTGAGAAGATCGGCGACTAAAAGTCAGAATAGGCATTGGCTGAGGGGTCGGAATATTATACTGCGTTGCTTAGATGTGTGGAGGAATGGAATGAATGCTAAAATTAGGATGGAGAATACTAGGGCGAGTACACCTCCTAATTTATTAGGGATAGATCGTAGGATGGCATAGGCGAATAGGAAGTATCATTCAGGTTTGATATGTGGAGGGGTGTTTAGGGGGTTTGCAGGGGTGTAGTTGTCTGGATCTCCTAATAGGTCTGGTGAAAATAAAACTAGTGATATTAAGACTAGGAGCAGGAGTAGGATTCCTAGGATATCTTTAATTGTGTAGTAGGGGTGAAACGGAATTTTGTCTGAGTCTGATGTGATTCCTGAGGGGTTGTTGGATCCGGTTTCGTGTAGAAATAGGAGGTGTACTATTGCTAGAGCTGCGATGATGAATGGAAAGATAAAATGAAATGCAAAGAATCGTGTTAAGGTTGCTTTGTCTACTGAGAAGCCACCTCAGATTCACTCTACTAAGTTGGTTCCGATATAGGGGATGGCGGAGAGAAGGTTAGTGATTACAGTTGCCCCTCAAAATGATATTTGTCCTCACGGCAGTACATAGCCTATGAATGCTGTGGCTATGGTTGCGAATAGTAGTACAATTCCAATGTTTCATGTTTCTATGAATACATAGGATCCATAGTATAGGCCTCGTCCCACATGTATGAATAGGCAGATGAAGAATATGGAAGCGCCATTTGCATGTATATAGCGGATAATTCAGCCCGTAGTTAACGTCTCGACAGATGTGGGTGACCGATGAAAAAGCTGTGGCCGTGTCCGATGTGTAGTGTATAGCTAGAAATAAACCTGTTAGAATCTGTAGAATCAAGCATACTCCTAATAAGGACCCGAAATTCCATCAAGCAGAGATGTTAGATGGCGCTGGGAGGTCAATGAATGAATTGTTGACAATTTTGGCTAGTGGGTGGGTTTTTCGAATGTTGGTCATTAATGTTCTTATAGTTGAAATACAACGATGATTTTTCATGTCATTAGTCATGGTTAAATTCCATGTAGGAATAATGATAACATACATTGTATTTATTTTAAGTATCGTTTTGTGATGAGTTTTGTGGGTTTTGCCACTAACCATCTCCTATTTATGGTGGGCTTGTGCTAATTATTAGCGGTGGGATTGGTTGTGCGATTGTTCTGAATTTTGGGGGTTCTTTTTTAGGGCTGATAGTGTTTTTAATTTATTTGGGGGGTATATTAGTAGTATTTGTTATACAACTGCTATGGCTACTGAGCAATACCCTGAGGTGTGAGTTTCAAATAAGGCTGTTCTAGCGGCTTTTATTACTGGTCTATTGTCTGAGTTGTTGACTGCTTGCTATATTTTGAAGGATGATGAGGTGGAGGTAGTATTAAAGTTTAATGGAATAGGGGATTGGGTAATTTATGATACGGGGGACTCTGGGTTTTTTAGTGAAGAGGCTATGGGTATTGCGGCTTTATATAGGTTATGGAACCTGGTTGGTGATTGTTACAGGTTGGTCGCTGTTAACTGGTGTGTTGGTTATCATGGAAGTTTACCCGTGGTAATTAAGGATTAGTAGGCTGAGAATTATAGTTAGTATGAACGATAGGAAATAGAGCTTGATGAGACCCTTTTGATTTGAAATAAGGGTAGAAGATTTTATTTGGAAATACGAGATTGATTTGGGTAGGATGTTTTCTAGTCAGATGGAGTCCAGAAGTATAGATGCTGATTTCTGGCTGATGGTTAAACTTGTTTTAGGTGTGAGGCGGTGCATAATGGTTGGATAATAGCCAAGGAGGGTGGAAAATTTAAAGTAATTAGATGGATAGTTAAATTTGAGTCCTTGTATGGTAAGGTTTAGTTCTAGTGCCAGGATGAAACCCAAGATAGTTACTGCAAGGGCTATCATTTTTAGATAATGAGGCATAGTTATCTGTGGGATGGTGGTGGGTGTGATGCTGTGGGAGATAATGTATCCTGCAAATACACTTCCGATAAGGAGTCGTTTAATAGAGTTAATTAGGAGAGGATTATTCTCGTTGATAAGGATTATAGGGGAGAAGCGGGGCTGGCCTAGTAGAGCGAAGAATATAATTCGGGTGCTGTAGGCAGCGGTTAGGGATGTGGCAACGAGTGTAATTAAGAGGGGCTCAGGCCGTTGGTATTCGACGTGTTAGCGGACTCGATGATCAGGTCTTTGGAGTAGAATCCTGTAAGGAAAGGTATGCCTGTTAATGCGAGGCTTCCGACAATCAGGGAAGTTGTGGTGAAGGGAAGGACTTTAAATAGGCCACCTATCTTTCGAATGTCTTGTTCATCGTTTAGGCTGTGGATAATTGACCCTGAACATATGAATAACATAGCTTTAAAAAATGCGTGAGTGCAGATGTGTAAGAAGGCTAGGTAAGGCTGGTAATGCCAATTGTTACTATTATTAGGCCTAGTTGGCTTGAGGTAGAGAACGCTACAATTTTTTTGATATCGTTCTGTGTAAGAGCGCAGATTGCAGTAAATAGTGTAGTAATAGCCCCTAAGCATAAAGTGAGGGTTTGAATAGTTTGATTATGCTCTATTAGTGGATGAAAGCGGATAAGAAGAAATACTCCTGCTACAACTATTGTGCTTGAGTGAAGTAGGGCTGATACAGGAGTGGGGCCTTCTATGGCTGAGGGGAGTCAGGGATGTAAGCCGAATTGAGCAGATTTACCGGTAGCTGCTAATAGTAAGCCAAGTAGCGGCAAATTAAAATTATCGTTTGTTGTAATAAAGATTTGTTGAAGGTCTCTGTGTTTAAGTTCAATAGAAACCATGCTATGGTTATAATGAAGCCTACATCTCCAATACGGTTATAGAGGATAGCTTGTAGGGCAGCTGTATTTGCATCGGTTCGGCCGTATCATCATCAATAAGTAAAAATGATATAATTCCAACTCCTTCTCAGCCAATGAATAGTTGGAATATGTTGTTTGCGGTGACTAAGACTATTATAGTAATAAGAAATAAGAGAAGATACTTGAAAAATCGGTTAATATAAATAAGGATCGAGTGTATATATCCATATAGAAAACTCTATAATAGACCACGTGACAAAATGGGCTACGGGCACAAAGATTTTGAGAAGTAGTCTAATTTAAAACTCATGGATAGTTTTATGGTCTGGATTGTTATTCAATGTCAGTTTGAAACAATTGTTTCCTGTCCTGAGTAGATGAATATTATTGTGGGAATTATGCTAATTATGAATGCGTAAGAAGTAGCGGTTTTTACATAGTATGGGTATAGCTTATTTTTGTAGAGTTTAGTAGAGGTTATAATGATGGGCAAAGTAAGAATGACTAGAGCTGTGATTATGCATGAAGTAAATATATTTATTACTTTTATTTGGAGTTGCACCAATTTTTTGGTTCCTAAGACCAATGGATTACTTCTATCCTATAAAAGTTGAAAAGCCATGTTCTTATACATGGGAGCATGAGTTAGCAGTTCTTGCAGTACTTTTTCGGTAAGCAAAAAGGTTTGAGCTTTTATTATTAGATTCACAATCTAATGTTTTTGTTAAACTATGCTTACAGTAGATGGGACCGAGAATAATTTTAGGGTTAAGGGATAGGAGGAGTAGAGGCAGTAGATGCAAGGTTATTAGGGCATTTTCTCGTGTGAATGACGGTTTGATATTTTTGATATGGTGGAATATTTACCACGCTGTGTGGTGATTAGTATATAAAGTGAGTATAGGGCAGTGATGGTGATGTTAATTCCTATTAGAATAATAGTAATGTTGGATCATGAGAATGAGGATATCACTACAAATAGTTCTCCGATAAGATTAATTGTTGGAGGAAGAGCCAGATTTGTGAGGCTTGCTAATAACCATCAGGCTGCTATCAGGGAAGGAGGGTTTGAAGTCCTCGTGCGAGAATCATAGTACGGCTATGGATTCGTTCGTAATGGAGTTGGCTAAGCAGAATAGCATCGAGGGATGTTAAACCATGGGCAATTATTAGGGCTGTTGCACCTATATAACTTCATGGTGTTTGAATAAGAACCGCTACAATAACGAGTGCCATATGACTAACTGAGGAGTATGCAATTAAGGGATTTTAGATCTGTTTGACGGAGACAGATAGAGCTTGTTATGATTATGCCTCATAGAGATAATATTATGAAAGGATACGCTATGAAGTTGGTCAGGGGTTTAGTAGGGTTGTATTCGTATCATGCCATAGCCTCCTAATTTCAGGAGTACGGCGGCAAGTACCATGGAGCCGGCAATAGGGGCCTCTACGTGTGCTTTTGGTAGTCACAAGTGGAGGCCGTATAGAGGTATCTTTACTATGAATGCTATCATGCATGCCAATCATAAGAAAACATTAGATCAGGAGTTTGGCAGAGGTTGAATTCAGTATTGATTATGAGAAAATTTAGGGAGCCATTGAAATTGTGGATGTAAAGGAGAGCTACTAGGAGTGGGAGAGATCCTATTAAAGTATAAAATAAGAAGTAGAGCCCTGCGTTTAGTCGTTCAGTTTGATTCCCCATCGGGTAATAATGATCAGGGTTGGGATTAGTGTTGCCTCAAATAGGATGTAAAGAAGATAAGTTCAGAGGCGGTGAAAGTTATAATTAGGAACAACTGGAGAAGAATTCAGTATTGAAATATATTAGTTTTTTTCGAGTTAAGGGTTCTTTTGATAAATGGTGTTGGCTTGCTATAAGTATAAGGGGTAGAAGTCATGTTGTAAGTGCTAGTAGCGGTGCTGATAGGGAGTCAGAGAAAAATATTAAGGAGGGGTTCAATGTATTATCATTTGGTTGATTCAGGTAGAATAAGCTGATTAAGCTGATTAGCAAACCATATGTTGTCGTGTTAATTCAGATTATGTTAGGCTTTGATACTCATGTAAGGGGGATCAGTATGATAGTGTGGATGATAATTTTTAGCATTGTAAGAGGTTTAGGTTTTGTACGTAATCAGTCCCGTAGGTGTTAGATACTATAACTAGTAGAGATAGTCCTAATGCTGCTTCGCAGGCAGCAAATACTAGTAGTACGATTGGTATCATGCTGGCTAATGTAAGGTGGTTGTTGAGAATAGTTACAGATATATTACAAATAGTGATAATATTATGCCCTCTAAAGCATAGTAGCGATGATATTAGGTGTGATCGATAAACAAGTATACCTATTAGAGAAAGAATGAATGCCAGAAAGATATTAATATATACTATGGACATATGATAATTATGAGATAAATCATAATCTAATGAGTCGAAATCATTTGTTTTGGCTTAAACTAATTATCATATTCGGTTCATTCTAGCCCCTTTTCGGTTCATTCGTACGCTAGGCTTGCAGCTAGGAGGGAGATTAGTAGGAGTGCTATGATAAGTATTGTTGTCAACTTGTTGTTTGTGACGCTCAGGGAAGTGGGAGTAGGAGTGCGATTTCTAGGTCGAAAAGCAGGAATGTGATGGCAACTAGGAAGAATTTTATAGAGAAAGGTAGGCGAGCAGATCCCATGGGGTCAAAACCACATCGTAGGGGCTTGTCTTGTCTGTATAAATATTAGTTGGGGAAGTCAGAATGCGATTAGTACAAGTAAGGACGCTAGGGTTTACATTAGTTATCAAGGTTAGTATTACGTTTATTACTTCTTTCCAGGTTGATCTGGAGCTAACTGATTGGAAGTCATTTGTACTAGTTATACTAAAGAAATAGGATCCCTCATCAATAAATAGATACATATAAGAATAGTCAGACTACATCAACAAAGTGTCAATATCATGCAGCGGCTTCAAATCCGAAGTGGTGGTTTGATGTGAAGTGGTAGTATAGTTGTCGGAGAAAGCACACGATAAGGAATGTGGAGCCAATAATTACATGTAGTCCGTGAAACCCAGTAGCTATAAAAAAGGTAGATCCGTACACTCCGTCGGAGATTGTAAAAGATGTCTCGTAGTATTCGGAGGCCTGTAATAGTGTAAAATATACGCCTAAGGAGATTGTAATAAATAGGCCTTGAAGTATGTGTTTACGATTGCCTTCTATTAAACTATGATGGGCTCAAGTAATAGATACTCCGGAGGCTAGGAGGACTGAGGTGTTGAGTAGAGGAACTTCTAGTGGGTTAAGAGGAATAATGCCGGTGGGAGGTCAGCAACCTCCAAGTTCAGGAGTAGGGCTAGGCTGGAATGGTAAAAGGCTCAAAAGAAGCCTGCAAAGAAAAATACTTCTGATACAATAAAAAGAACTATTCCGTACCGTAGTCCTTTTTGTACAATAGGGGTGTGATGTCCTTGGAATGTGCCTTCTCGGATCACATCTCGTCATCACTGGTATATGGTTAGCAGGTTGGTTGTGAATCCTAATGTAAGTAGGGGATATTGAGTTATAGTGAAATCATATGATAAGACCCGATGTTATAAGAAGGGCAGAAAGGGCTCCTGTTAGCGGTCATGGGCTTGGGTTAACTATATGGTAAGCGTGAGTTTGGTGGGTCATTAGGTGTTGTCATGTAAGTATAGACTTACTAGTAAGGTAAAGACATAGGCTTGAATTAAGGCAACAGCAAACTCTAGAATCGTAAATAGAATTAAAATAATAAAAGTGATGAAAGCTGTGGTCGCGCTAATATTAATAAGAGCTAAGGTAGCCCCTCCAATCAAATGGATTAGGAGGTGTCCTGCAGTAATATTGGCGGTTAATCGAACGGCTAGAGCTATGGGTTGAATGAATAGACTAATAGTTTCGATGATTACTAGTATTGGAATTAGGGGAAGAGGGGTGCCTTGGGGTAGAAAGTGTGCCAAGGATGCTTTGGTCTTATAGCGGAAACCGGTAATTACTGTCCCTGCTCATAGGGGGATTGCTATTCCGAGGTTTATAGAGAGTTGTGTCGTGGGCGTAAATGAGTGGGGTAGTAGTCCAAGTAGGTTAGTTGAACCAATGAATAGAATTAGTGATATAAGTATGAGAGCTCAGGTTCGTCCCTTTTGATTATGAATTGCTAGTATTTGTTTTGATGTTAATTGAATTAATCATTGCTGAATGGAGATTAACCGATTATTGATTAGGCGATTGGGTGCTGGGAATAAAATGGAAGGGAATATGACGATCAGTACTACAATAGGGAGACCTATTATTGAGGGGGCAGCGAAAGAGGCGAATAAATTTTCGTTCATTTGTTTTCTCAAGGATTATGTTGACTAGTGATTTTAGTAGACTTGGTTATTGGGTTTTCCGGGTAGTGGTGATTTGAAATTTTTAGTTGGAATAGAATGAAGAGGGTGAGAAATATTGAAAAGATTATAATAAATCAGGTGGATGTGTCTAGCTGTGGCATTTCATTAAGGGGAGGTTAAAAC
Source organism: Canis aureus (assembly GCF_053574225.1). NCBI lineage: Eukaryota > Metazoa > Chordata > Mammalia > Carnivora > Canidae > Canis > Canis aureus. The sequence goes on from NW_027554517.1 coordinate 11,992, forward strand.
TCCCAGTCTTTAACTTAAAAGGTTAATGCTTTATAGCTTCTTAATGAGTAAGTCTAGTCTAGGTTATACTATTAAGGCAGATCAGGTTTCAAAATAAGATAGGGGGACTATTTCAAGAACAATGGGTATAAAGCTATGGTTAGATCCGCAGATTTCAGAGCACTGGCCATAATACAGTCCCGGTCGTATGGCTATAAGGGTGGTTTGGTTTAGTCGTCCTGGAATAGCGTCAGTTTTTAGACCTAGTGATGGAACAGCTCATGAATGCAAAACGTCTTCTGAAGAAATAAGTATTCGGATGGTTATTTCTATTGGGAGGACAACTCGGTTGTCTACTTCTAATAGTCGGAGTTCTCCTGGCTTTAATTCTTGTGTTGGGATTATGTAGGAGTCAAAGTTTAAGTCTTCATAATCAGTATATTCATAGCTTCAGTATCATTGGTGGCCTATTGTTTTCACGGTTAAAGAGGGGTTATTGATTTCGTCTATTATATAAAGGATTCGGAGGGAAGGTAGAGCGATTAGGATTAGGATAATGGCGGGTAGGATAGTTCATACTGTTTCTACTTCCTGTGCGTCTATTGTGCTTGTATGAGTTAATTTTGTAGTCAATATTAGGGAAATGATGTAGAGAACTAAAGAACTGATTAAGAATACAATTATTAGTGTATGGTCATGAAAATGAAGTAGCTCCTCTATAATAGGGGAGGTTGCGTCCTGTAATCCGAGTTGAAATGGGTACGCCATAGAGGTATATAGGGGTTTCACCTATAATTTAACCTTGACAAAGTTATGTAATATTTTACTAATACCTCCTGATTGAGAAAGACATAGTGGTTATGACATTGGCTTGAAACCAATTTTAGGGGGTTCGATTCCTTCCTTTCTTATTTTTGGATTACATATGTAGGTTCTTCGAACGTGTGATATGGAGGGGGACATCCATGTAGTCATTCAATATTAGTTGTAGTAAGTTCTACTATAGCAACTTCTCGTTTGGATGCAAAGGCCTCTCAGATTATAAAAATTATAAGCATCACCGCTGTAAGCGAGATAAACGATCCTATAGAGGAGACGGTATTTCAGGTGGTATATGCATCTGGATAGTCAGAGTACCGACGAGGTATTCCGGATAAACCTAGGAAATGCTGAGGGAAGAAAGTTATATTTACTCCCACAAATATAATTGTAAAGTGAATCTTTGCTCAAGTATCGTTAAGAGTATAACCTGAGAATAAGGGGAATCAGTGGGCAAATCCTCCCATAATGGCAAAAACTGCTCCCATTGAGAGCACATAGTGAAAATGAGCTACAACATAATACGTATCATGAAGAACGATGTCTAAGGACGAATTAGCTAGGACAATGCCTGTTAGCCCGCCTACTGTGAATAAGAAAATAAACCCTAAAGCTCATAGCATAGCTGGAGATCATTTAATATTGCCTCCGTGAAGTGTTGCCAGTCAACTAAATACTTTTACTCCTGTTGGAATAGCGATAATTATAGTGGCGGATGTGAAGTATGCTCGTGTGTCTACGTCTATTCCTACAGTAAACATATGGTGAGCTCATACGATAAAGCCTAAAAACCCAATAGATATTATTGCCCATACTATTCCTATATAGCCGAAAGGCTCTTTTTTCCCTGAGTAGTAAGTGACAATGTGAGAAATTATTCCGAACCCTGGCAGGATAAGAATGTAAACTTCAGGATGTCCGAAGAATCAGAATAAGTGTTGATATAGGATAGGGTCTCCTCCTCCAGCGGGATCGAAAAATGTCGTATTAAGATTACGGTCTGTTAAAAGTATTGTAATTCCAGCAGCCAGTACAGGCAGGGATAGTAGGAGTAGAACTGCTGTAATTAGTACTGATCATACAAATAGGGGGGTTTGATACTGGGATATTGCAGGGGGTTTTATGTTGATAATAGTAGTAATGAAATTAATTGCCCCTAAAATAGAAGAGACTCCGGCTAAATGTAAGGAGAAAATTGTAAGATCAACGGATGCTCCTGCATGGGCCAGATTGCCAGCCAGTGGGGGGTAAACGGTCCACCCCGTTCCTGCACCTGCTTCTACCATAGAAGATGCTAATAGTAGAAGAAAAGATGGAGGAAGAAGTCAGAAGCTCATGTTATTTATTCGGGGGAATGCCATGTCCGGAGCACCAATTATTAATGGCACTAGTCAGTTTCCAAAGCCCCCAATTATAATGGGCATGACTATGAAGAAGATTATTACGAAAGCATGGGCGGTTACGACGACGTTATAAATTTGATCGTCGCCTAGTAAAGTACCGGGCTGACCTACTCAAGGCAGTGCCTACTATGCCGGCTCATGCTCCAAATAGTAAGTATAAAGTACCAATATCTTTGTGATTAGTAGAGAACAGTCATCGGTTAATGAACATAGGTAAAATGGCTGATAAAAGCATTAGACTGTAAATCTAAAAATAGAGGTTTAAGTCCTCTTTTTGCCAAGCTCTGTGGTGAATTTTCATATTGAATTGCAAATTCAAAGAAGCAGCCTAGACGCCGCCGGGGCTTCTCCCGCCTTTTTTTTCTACGCGGCGGGAGAAGGTAGATTGAAGCCAGTTACTAGGGTATTTAGCTGTTAACTAAAATTTCGTGAGGTAGAAGCTCACCAATCTAGGGAGGGCTTAGCTTAATTAAAGTGTTTGATTTGCATTCAATTGATGTAAGATAGATTCTTGCAGCCCTTAGAGGTGATTTGGTCAGGGGTTAAGTGTATAGCACTTGCTTAGAGCTTTGAAGGCTCTTGGTCTGGTCTAACCTAAACTCCTAGTCCAAGACTGATAATATAGGTGTTAGCGGGAGTAGTATAGTTGAGATAATGATTAAGGGGGGTAGTAGGGTTGCCTTTTTTGTGTACTCGAATTGTCATTTTATTTTTATGTTATTTGTGGACGGGAATATGGTAAGTGCGGTGCTATATGTGAGTCGCAGGTAGAAATATAAGTTAAGTAGAGCGGTGATGGCTATTAGTGTTGGAATAATAATTATGTTATTTTTTGTTAATTCTTGAATAATTATTCATTTAGGGATGAAGCCAGATAATGGGGGTAGTCCTCCTAGGGATAATATTAAGATTAAGATTATGGAGGTGATTAGGGGAAATTTATTTCATATGTGGGATAAGGATAAGGTTGTGGTGGATGAGTTTAATATGAATAGTATGAAGGTAGATAGTGTTATTAGAATATATAAAGTTAAGTTTAGGATTATTATTGTAGGGTTGTAAATAATGATAGCGGCTATTCAGCCTATGTGGGCAATGGAGGAGTATGCTATGATTTTTCGTAGTTGAGTTTGATTTAGTCCGCCTCAGCCTCCTACTAGAACGGATGCGAGGGCTATTAGTATAAGAAGGTTGGTGTTAATTGATGGGGAGATTTGATATAGGATGGATATAGGTGCGATTTTTTGTCATGTTAGTAGGATTATTCCTGATATAAGTGTTACTCCTTGTGCTACTTCGGGAACTCAGAAGTGGAATGGAGATAGGCCTAGTTTTATTGTTAGGGCGGTGGTTATTATGATGGATGCGATGGGGTTTGAGATTTTTGAGATTACTCATTGGCCGGAGTAAAGAAGGTTAATGGTGACTCCTATTATTAGTAATATTGAGGCAGTAGCTTGTGTAAGAAAATATTTTGTAGAGGCTTCTATGGCTCGTGGATTATACTTTTTTATGAGGATAGGGATGATGGCTAGCATGTTTATTTCGAATCCAATTCAGATCAGTAATCAGTGCGAGCTTAGTATGACGATTATGGTCCCTGCCATGATAGTTGCTATAATAATAGTGAGAATAGGGGGTTTTATTAGTACGGGAAGGGTATAAACCAACATTTTCGGGGTATGGGCCCGATAGCTTAATTTAGCTGACCTTACTGTAGAATATAGTGTAAGTTTGGTAGCACGAAGATCTTTGAATTCTTAAGATTAGGTTCGAAGCCTATTATTCTAGAAATAAGAGGATTTAAACCTCTATTATTTACTCTATCAAAGTAACTCTTTTATCAGACATATTTCTTATGTTTGGGGTGGGATACTCGCGGTAATAATGGGTAAGGCAACATGTCATATGCATAGGGCTAAAGTTAGGGGTAGAAAATTTTTTCACAATAAGTGTATTAATTGATCATAGCGGAATCGAGGGTATGATGCTCGAATTCATAGGAAGCAGATAGTTAGTAAGAGGGTTTTTATAGTGAAGTTAATAGAGTAGAGTTCTGGTATAAATGGGTTGTGGAATGCACCGAAGAATAGAATTGTTGTGAGGATATTTATTATAATGATATTTGCGTACTCTGCTAGAAAGAATAGGGCAAAAGGACCCGCTGCATACTCTACGTTAAATCCAGAAACTAGTTCGGATTCTCCTTCAGTTAAGTCGAAGGGGGCTCGGTTAGTTTCTGCTAGAGTAGAAATGAATCATATCATGGCTAGGGGCCAGGCCGGAAAGATTAGTCATATATGTTCTTGGGTGATAATTAGTGTGGATAGTGTAAATGACCCGTTTATTAGGAGGACTGATAGGAGAATGATTGCTAGTGTTACTTCATATGAGATTGTTTGAGCTACTGCTCGGAGGGCTCCGATTAGAGCGTATTTGGAGTTTGAGGCTCATCCTGACCAAAGGATGGAGTATACGGCGAGACTTGATATTGCTAGTATGAATAGGACTCCTAAGTTTATATTAATGAGTGGGTAGGGCATTGGGAGAGGGATTCATATAGTTAGGGCTAGTGATAGAGCTAGAATGGGGGCTAGAATGAATATTGATATGGAGGATGTAAGTGGTCGTAGAGGTTCTTTTGTGAAGAGTTTTACTGCATCTGCGATTGGTTGAAGGAGGCCGTAGGGGCCTACGATATTAGGCCCTTTTCGAAGTTGTATGTAGCCTAAGACTTTTCGTTCAACGAGGGTGAGGAAGGCTACGGCAAGAAGGATTGGGATGATAAGAGAGATAATGTTGATAAAGAACATTTTGTTAGGGAGAGGAATTGAACCTCTGATAATAAAGGTTTAAGTTTTACGCAGTTACCGGGCTCTGCCACCCTAACAAAGCCCCTTTTCTCGGGCTTATGAGGAGATAAACTGGTTAGATTGAGTTGACTTCATCTATTAGTTTTAAGGCGCCTTTGTGAGGTAGGCCTTACATCCCTTGTCCTTTCGTACTGGGGGAGGTTATATAATAGATAGAAACCGACCTGGATTACTCCGGTCTGAACTCAGATCACGTAGGACTTTAATCGTTGAACAAACGAACCCTTAATAGCTGCTGCACCATTAGGATGTCCTGATCCAACATCGAGGTCGTAAACCCTATTGTCGATATGGACTCTTGAATAGGATTGCGCTGTTATCCCTAGGGTAACTTGTTCCGTTGATCAAAAATTATTGGATCAATAAGTGATGTTATATTTTGACTTGTGGGTCTAAATTTTAATCACTCGGGAGTTTTTTTATATTCCGAGGTCACCCCAACCTAAATTGCTAACCCACAATAATGGTGTAATGTTATGCCTTGTAGGTATTTAGTATCCATAAGTTTGGGTTAGTTAATTAAAGCTCCATAGGGTCTTCTCGTCTTATTGTGGCATTCCCGCCTCTTCACGGGAAGGTCAATTTCACTGATTGGGAATAAGAGACAGTTAAACCCTCGTGTGGCCATTCATACAAGTCCTTATTTAGAGAACAAATGATTATGCTACCTTTGCACGGTCAGGATACCGCGGCCGTTAAACAAGTGTCACTGGGCAGGCAGTGCCTCCAATACTAGAAATGCTGGAGGTGATGTTTTTGGTAAACAGGCGGGGTTTGTGTTTGCCGAGTTCCTTTTACTCCTTTTAATCTTTCCTTAAATGCATGCCTGTGTTGGGTTAACAATAGGGTAGATAAGTATTTCATTTTTGGGTTGATATTATCAGATTGTTAACTATCAGTGGTCTATCCGTTTCTGATATAAGCTTATGCGGGGAGAAAATAGTTCTTGTTACTCATACTAGCATTGTTGCTTCTATATTTAAATAGAATGGCCCAGGAGGTATAATTAGGAGTTGATGTAATATGATTGGGATTAAGTTATATTGTTTGTTGAGCTGGAACGCTTTCTCAATTGGTGGCTGCTTTTAAGCCAACTATGGTGATGTTAGTATATACTCTCTAATAAAGGTTGTATCCTGATTCTAAGAAGCTGTACCTTCTTAGACTATATTTTAAATTTACATTAAAATTTTGTTTTTTTTAGGTAAATTTAAAGTTGAACTAAAATTCTGTTTGTGGGCAACCAGCTATCACCAGGCTCGTTAGGCTTTTCACCTCTACCCACAAATCTTCTCACTATTTTGCTACATAGATGAGTTGATCCTTTTAGATTGTTTATGGGTAGCTCGTCTGGTTTCGGGGAGCTTAGCTTAAGTTCTCTTTGTTAAGTCGTTTCTGGCTAGTTCATTATGCAAAAGGTAAAAGGGGTAATCTTTGCTGTTTAATACTGTTAAGATGTCTTTCATCATTCCCTTACGGTACTATCTCTATCGCTCCAATTAAAATTTCTATCTCCTATACTTTTATTATTTAACTAAATGTTTTACTTTATATGTCTGTGATACTTAAGTTTGGGGTTAGTTGGGCTAGCTTTTGTTCAAAGTGGTCATAAGTAATGAAATCTTCTGGGTGTAGGCCAGACGCTTTAGTTAAGCTACACTTTGATTAATCCAAGCACACCTTCCGGTATGCTTACCTTGTTACGACTTGTCTCCTCTTGTGTCTTAGTTAAGTTAATATGGTTATGGTTGTGTCTTATTACTTGAGGAGGGTGACGGGCGGTGTGTGCGTGCTTCATGGCCCTATTCAATTAAGCTCTCTATTCTTAATTTACTACTAAATCCTCCTTCAGTTTTTAATTTCATAAAAACGTTCGTGGAATGTTCTTGGGTAGAAAATGTAGCCCATTTCTTCCCACCCCATAAGTTACACCTTGACCTAACTTTTTTATGTAAAATGATTGTGCTTACTATTCTACCTTTTGAGGGTTTGCTGAAGATGGCGGTATATAGACTGAATTAGCAAAGGGTGGTGAGGTTTATCGGGGTTTATCGATTATAGAACAGGCTCCTCTAGAGGGATATAAAGCACCGCCAAGTCCTTTGAGTTTTAAGCTATTGCTAGTAGTCCTCTGGCGAATTATTTTGTTGTAAAATTATCTATGTTTAGGGCTAAGCATAGTGGGGTATCTAATCCCAGTTTGGGTCTTAGCTATCGTGTAGTCAGATTATTATAAAGTCACTTTCGTGGTCTATTTTATGGTAACTGTAGCTTTTTACGGCTTAGTTAAGTTTTAACTTTAGTGCAAAGGTATCTTAAACACGCTTTACGCCGTGGGCCTATTAGTTTGGGTTAATCGTATGACCGCGGTGGCTGGCACGAAATTTACCAACCCTTTTTAGTATGGCTTAGTCAAACTTTCGTTTATGGCTTAATTTTTATCACTGCTGTATCCCGTGGGGGTGTGGCTTAGCAAGGTGTTATGAGCTACTTAAGAGTGTGCTTGATACCTGCTCCTTTAGATCACTGCTGATTTTAAGGGCATTCTCACTGGGGCGTGGAGACTTGCATGTGTAAGTCTACTAAGAACTAATAGGAAGGCTAGGACCAAACCTTTGTGTTTATGGAGTCGTGCGACTCATCTTGGCATTTTCAGTGCCTTGCTTTATTAATTAAGCTACATTAACTTATACTGAAATTGTAGTGTGTATAATAAATAAAATACATAGTAAATATGAGAGGAAAAAAAAAGGGGATGCTATCTATAGATAGACCACGAGATCGAATGCGTGTAAGACTGTTGTGTTAAGTTAACTAGAGTAGCAATACATTTGTATACAATTTAAATAAAGCTTGTGAGTATTGTATGCACTTAGTCCTGTTTTTGGGGTTTGGCAGGACATAAATAAGTGTATAATAGATGACATGAGTTTATGGGGGGTAAGGGGGGTTTGTATAAGTTAACTTAATGTCTTGCGCGTGTACGTACGTGTACACACGTGTACGTACGTGTACACACGTGTACGTACGTGTACACACGTGTACGTACGTGTACGTACGTGTACGTACGTGTACACACGTGTACGTACGTGTACACACGTGTACGTACGTGTACACACGTGTACGTACGTGTACACACGTGTACGTACGTGTACACACGTGTACGTACGTGTACACACGTGTACGTACGTGTACACACGTGTACGTACGTGTACACACGTGTACGTACGTGTACACACGTGTACGTACGTGTACACACGTGTACGTACGTGTACACACGTGTACGTACGTGTACACACGTGTACGTACGTGTACACACGTGTGTCCTAGAATTATATGTCCTGAAACCATTGACTGAATAGCACCTTGATTTTATGCGTGAGTTGATAAATGATAATGAATAAGTCCAGCTACAAGTTATTTGACTGCATTAGGGCCGCGACGGGCATATTCCCTGAGAGCAGAAGATAAGTTAGAGTTAGTGCCGTTGCGGTCATAGATGAGTGATAGCAGATTCCCCCCCTAAAAATAAAAGATACCAAATGCATGACACCACAGTTATGTGTGATCATGGGCTGATTAGTCACTAGTCCATCGAGATGTCCCATTTGCGAGAATTAGTAGGATTGGAATAAATAGAGTCATGGCCCTGAGGTAAGAACCAGATGCCAGGTATAGTTTCATGATAGTAACCCCCACATTAGCATGGGCCCGGAGCGAGAAGAGTGACATTACAGGCAAGGATTGATGGTTTCTCGAGGCATGGTGATTAAGCCCTTATTGGACTAAGTGATATGCATCTAGTTACTGTTGAGGATCAATGGGTTGTGGAATTGGACTAGACATGTCCTATGTAAAGATATAATATCATGTACATGCTTATATGCATGGGGCAAGCCATTAATGCACGACGTACATAGGGGAGGGAAAGAAGGATTTTTTGGAGATACTGACATAGCACAGTAGAGGTGGTCCAATATATGAATGTAGGGGGTGTCAGGGAATAGTTTAAGAAGAATTTCAGCTTTGGGTGCTGATGGTGGAGCAAGAGCTTCTTCCTTGAGTCTTAGGGAGGGCGACTACTCTCCATTTTTGGTTTACAAGACCAAGGTAATGATTATACTACAAAGACTCTTCATTTTAGAAGATTATTTTCGATAACGCTAATTGTTGGCATTAGAATCAATAGGATGGTGAAATATAGAATTGAGGCGACCTGTCCGATAATGATGAAAGGGTGTTCAACTGGCTGTCCTCCAATCCAAGTTAAAGTGAGAAGATCGGCGACTAAAAGTCAGAATAGGCATTGGCTGAGGGGTCGGAATATTATACTGCGTTGCTTAGATGTGTGGAGGAATGGAATGAATGCTAAAATTAGGATGGAGAATACTAGGGCGAGTACACCTCCTAATTTATTAGGGATAGATCGTAGGATGGCATAGGCGAATAGGAAGTATCATTCAGGTTTGATATGTGGAGGGGTGTTTAGGGGGTTTGCAGGGGTGTAGTTGTCTGGATCTCCTAATAGGTCTGGTGAAAATAAAACTAGTGATATTAAGACTAGGAGCAGGAGTAGGATTCCTAGGATATCTTTAATTGTGTAGTAGGGGTGAAACGGAATTTTGTCTGAGTCTGATGTGATTCCTGAGGGGTTGTTGGATCCGGTTTCGTGTAGAAATAGGAGGTGTACTATTGCTAGAGCTGCGATGATGAATGGAAAGATAAAATGAAATGCAAAGAATCGTGTTAAGGTTGCTTTGTCTACTGAGAAGCCACCTCAGATTCACTCTACTAAGTTGGTTCCGATATAGGGGATGGCGGAGAGAAGGTTAGTGATTACAGTTGCCCCTCAAAATGATATTTGTCCTCACGGCAGTACATAGCCTATGAATGCTGTGGCTATGGTTGCGAATAGTAGTACAATTCCAATGTTTCATGTTTCTATGAATACATAGGATCCATAGTATAGGCCTCGTCCCACATGTATGAATAGGCAGATGAAGAATATGGAAGCGCCATTTGCATGTATATAGCGGATAATTCAGCCGTAGTTAACGTCTCGACAGATGTGGGTGACCGATGAAAAAGCTGTGGCCGTGTCCGATGTGTAGTGTATAGCTAGAAATAAACCTGTTAGAATCTGTAGAATCAAGCATACTCCTAATAAGGACCCGAAATTCCATCAAGCAGAGATGTTAGATGGCGCTGGGAGGTCAATGAATGAATTGTTGACAATTTTGGCTAGTGGGTGGGTTTTTCGAATGTTGGTCATTAATGTTCTTATAGTTGAAATACAACGATGATTTTTCATGTCATTAGTCATGGTTAAATTCCATGTAGGAATAATGATAACATACATTGTATTTATTTTAAGTATCGTTTTTGTGATGAGTTTTGTGGGTTTTGCCACTAAACCATCTCCTATTTATGGTGGGCTTGTGCTAATTATTAGCGGTGGGATTGGTTGTGCGATTGTTCTGAATTTTGGGGGTTCTTTTTTAGGGCTGATAGTGTTTTTAATTTATTTGGGGGGTATATTAGTAGTATTTGGTTATACAACTGCTATGGCTACTGAGCAATACCCTGAGGTGTGAGTTTCAAATAAGGCTGTTCTAGCGGCTTTTATTACTGGTCTATTGTCTGAGTTGTTGACTGCTTGCTATATTTTGAAGGATGATGAGGTGGAGGTAGTATTAAAGTTTAATGGAATAGGGGATTGGGTAATTTATGATACGGGGGACTCTGGGTTTTTTAGTGAAGAGGCTATGGGTATTGCGGCTTTATATAGTTATGGAACCTGGTTGGTGATTGTTACAGGTTGGTCGCTGTTAACTGGTGTGTTGGTTATCATGGAAGTTACCCGTGGTAATTAAGGATTAGTAGGCTGAGAATTATAGTTAGTATGAACGATAGGAAATAGAGCTTGATGAGACCCTTTTGATTTGAAATAAGGGTAGAAGATTTTATTTGGAAATACGAGATTGATTTGGGTAGGATGTTTTCTAGTCAGATGGAGTCCAGAAGTATAGATGCTGATTTCTGGCTGATGGTTAAACTTGTTTTAGGTGTGAGGCGGTGCATAATGGTTGGATAATAGCCAAGGAGGGTGGAAAATTTAAAGTAATTAGATGGATAGTTAAATTTGAGTCCTTGTATGGTAAGGTTTAGTTCTAGTGCCAGGATGAAACCCAAGATAGTTACTGCAAGGGCTATCATTTTTAGATAATGAGGCATAGTTATCTGTGGGATGGTGGTGGGTGTGATGCTGTGGGAGATAATGTATCCTGCAAATACACTTCCGATAAGGAGTCGTTTAATAGAGTTAATTAGGAGAGGATTATTCTCGTTGATAAGGATTATAGGGGAGAAGCGGGGCTGGCCTAGTAGAGCGAAGAATATAATTCGGGTGCTGTAGGCAGCGGTTAGGGATGTGGCAACGAGTGTAATTAAGAGGGCTCAGGCGTTGGTATTCGACGTGTTAGCGGACTCGATGATCAGGTCTTTGGAGTAGAATCCTGTAAGGAAAGGTATGCCTGTTAATGCGAGGCTTCCGACAATCAGGGAAGTTGTGGTGAAGGGAAGGACTTTAAATAGGCCACCTATCTTTCGAATGTCTTGTTCATCGTTTAGGCTGTGGATAATTGACCCTGAACATATGAATAACATAGCTTTAAAAAATGCGTGAGTGCAGATGTGTAAGAAGGCTAGGTAAGGCTGGTTAATGCCAATTGTTACTATTATTAGGCCTAGTTGGCTTGAGGTAGAGAACGCTACAATTTTTTTGATATCGTTCTGTGTAAGAGCGCAGATTGCAGTAAATAGTGTAGTAATAGCCCCTAAGCATAAAGTGAGGGTTTGAATAGTTTGATTATGCTCTATTAGTGGATGAAAGCGGATAAGAAGAAATACTCCTGCTACAACTATTGTGCTTGAGTGAAGTAGGGCTGATACAGGAGTGGGGCCTTCTATGGCTGAGGGGAGTCAGGGATGTAAGCCGAATTGAGCAGATTTACCGGTAGCTGCTAATAGTAAGCCAAGTAGCGGCAAATTAAAATTATCGTTTGTTGTAATAAAGATTTGTTGAAGGTCTCATGTGTTTAAGTTCAATAGAAACCATGCTATGGTTATAATGAAGCCTACATCTCCAATACGGTTATAGAGGATAGCTTGTAGGGCAGCTGTATTTGCATCGGTTCGGCCGTATCATCATCCAATAAGTAAAAATGATATAATGCCAACTCCTTCTCAGCCAATGAATAGTTGGAATATGTTGTTTGCGGTGACTAAGACTATTATAGTAATAAGAAATAAGAGAAGATACTTGAAAAATCGGTTAATATAAGGATCGGAGTGTATATATCATATAGAAAACTCTATAATAGACCACGTGACAAAAAGGGCTACGGGCACAAAGATTATTGAGAAGTAGTCTAATTTAAAACTCATGGATAGTTTTATGGTCTGGATTGTTATTCAATGTCAGTTTGAAACAATTGTTTCCTGTCCTGAGTAGATGAATATTATTGTGGGAATTATGCTAATTATGAATGCGTAAGAAGTAGCGGTTTTTACATAGTATGGGTATAGCTTATTTTTGTAGAGTTTAGTAGAGGTTATAATGATGGGCAAAGTAAGAATGACTAGAGCTGTGATTATGCATGAAGTAAATATATTTATTACTTTTATTTGGAGTTGCACCAATTTTTTGGTTCCTAAGACCAATGGATTACTTCTATCCTATAAAAGTTGAAAAAGCCATGTTCTTATACATGGGAGCATGAGTTAGCAGTTCTTGCAGTACTTTTTCGGTAAGCAAAAAGGTTTGAGCTTTTATTATTAGATTCACAATCTAATGTTTTTGTTAAACTATGCTTACAGTAGATGGGACCGAGAATAATTTTAGGGTTAAGGGATAGGAGGAGTAGAGGCAGTAGATGCAAGGTTATTAGGGCATTTTCTCGTGTGAATGACGGTTTGATATTTTTGATATGGTGGGAATATTTACCACGCTGTGTGGTGATTAGTATATAAAGTGAGTATAGGGCAGTGATGGTGATGTTAATTCCTATTAGAATAATAGTAATGTTGGATCATGAGAATGAGGATATCACTACAAATAGTTCTCCGATAAGATTAATTGTTGGAGGAAGAGCCAGATTTGTGAGGCTTGCTAATAACCATCAGGCTGCTATCAGGGGAAGGAGGGTTTGAAGTCCTCGTGCGAGAATCATAGTACGGCTATGGATTCGTTCGTAATTGGAGTTGGCTAAGCAGAATAGCATCGAGGATGTTAAACCATGGGCAATTATTAGGGCTGTTGCACCTATATAACTTCATGGTGTTTGAATAAGAACCGCTACAATAACGAGTGCCATATGACTAACTGAGGAGTATGCAATTAGGGATTTTAGATCTGTTTGACGGAGACAGATAGAGCTTGTTATGATTATGCCTCATAGAGATAATATTATGAAAGGATACGCTATGAAGTTGGTCAGGGGGTTTAGTAGGGTTGTAATTCGTATCATGCCATAGCCTCCTAATTTCAGGAGTACGGCGGCAAGTACCATGGAGCCGGCAATAGGGGCCTCTACGTGTGCTTTTGGTAGTCACAAGTGGAGGCCGTATAGAGGTATCTTTACTATGAATGCTATCATGCATGCCAATCATAAGAAAACATTAGATCAGGAGTTTGGCAGAGGTTGAATTCAGTATTGAATTATGAGAAAATTTAGGGAGCCCATGAAATTGTGGATGTAAAGGAGAGCTACTAGGAGTGGGAGAGATCCTATTAAAGTATAAAATAAGAAGTAGAGCCCTGCGTTTAGTCGTTCAGTTTGATTCCCCCATCGGGTAATAATGATCAGGGTTGGGATTAGTGTTGCCTCAAATAGGATGTAAAAGAAGATAAGTTCAGAGGCGGTGAAAGTTATAATTAGGAACAACTGGAGAAGAATCAGTATTGAAATATATAGTTTTTTTCGAGTTAAGGGTTCTTTTGATAAATGGTGTTGGCTTGCTATAAGTATAAGGGGTAGAAGTCATGTTGTAAGTGCTAGTAGCGGTGCTGATAGGGAGTCAGAGAAAAATATTAAGGAGGGGTTCAATGTATTATCATTTGGTTGATTCAGGTAGAATAAGCTGATTAAGCTGATTAGCAAACCATATGTTGTCGTGTTAATTCAGATTATGTTAGGCTTTGATACTCATGTAAGGGGGATCAGTATGATAGTGGGGATGATAATTTTTAGCATTGTAAGAGGTTTAGGTTTTGTACGTAATCAGTCCCGTAGGTGTTAGATACTATAACTAGTAGAGATAGTCCTAATGCTGCTTCGCAGGCAGCAAATACTAGTAGTACGATTGGTATCATGCTGGCTAATGTAAGGTGGTTGTTGAGAATAGTTACAGATATTATTACAAATAGTGATAATATTATGCCCTCTAAGCATAGTAGCGATGATATTAGGTGTGATCGATAAACAAGTATACCTATTAGAGAAAGAATGAATGCCAGAAAGATATTAATAATACTATGGACATATGATAATTATGAGATAAATCATAATCTAATGAGTCGAAATCATTTGTTTTGGCTTAAACTAATTATCATATTCGGTTCATTCTAGCCCCTTTTCGGTTCATTCGTACGCTAGGCTTGCAGCTAGGAGGGAGATTAGTAGGAGTGCTATGATAAGTATTGTTGTCAACTTGTTGGTTTGTGACGCTCAGGGAAGTGGGAGTAGGAGTGCGATTTCTAGGTCGAAAAGCAGGAATGTGATGGCAACTAGGAAGAATTTTATAGAGAAAGGTAGGCGAGCAGATCCCATGGGGTCAAAACCACATTCGTAGGGGCTTGTCTTGTCTGTATAAATATTTAGTTGGGGAAGTCAGAATGCGATTAGTACAAGTAAGGACGCTAGGGTTACATTAGTTATCAAGGTTAGTATTACGTTTATTACTTCTTTCCAGGTTGATCTGGAGCTAACTGATTGGAAGTCAATTGTACTAGTTATACTAAAGAAATAGGATCCTCATCAATAAATAGATACATATAAGAATAGTCAGACTACATCAACAAAGTGTCAATATCATGCAGCGGCTTCAAATCCGAAGTGGTGGTTTGATGTGAAGTGGTAGTATAGTTGTCGGAGAAAGCACACGATAAGGAATGTGGAGCCAATAATTACATGTAGTCCGTGAAACCCAGTAGCTATAAAAAAGGTAGATCCGTACACTCCGTCGGAGATTGTAAAAGATGTCTCGTAGTATTCGGAGGCCTGTAATAGTGTAAAATATACGCCTAAGGAGATTGTAATAAATAGGCCTTGAAGTATGTGTTTACGATTGCCTTCTATTAAACTATGATGGGCTCAAGTAATAGATACTCCGGAGGCTAGGAGGACTGAGGTGTTGAGTAGAGGAACTTCTAGTGGGTTAAGAGGAATAATGCCGGTGGGAGGTCAGCAACCTCCAAGTTCAGGAGTAGGGGCTAGGCTGGAATGGTAAAAGGCTCAAAAGAAGCCTGCAAAGAAAAATACTTCTGATACAATAAAAAGAACTATTCCGTACCGTAGTCCTTTTTGTACAATAGGGGTGTGATGTCCTTGGAATGTGCCTTCTCGGATCACATCTCGTCATCACTGGTATATGGTTAGCAGGTTGGTTGTGAATCCTAATGTAAGTAGGGATATTGAGTTATAGTGAAATCATATGATAAGACCCGATGTTATAAGAAGGGCAGAAAGGGCTCCTGTTAGCGGTCATGGGCTTGGGTTAACTATATGGTAAGCGTGAGTTTGGTGGGTCATTAGGTGTTGTCATGTAAGTATAGACTTACTAGTAAGGTAAAGACATAGGCTTGAATTAAGGCAACAGCAAACTCTAGAATCGTAAATAGAATTAAAATAATAAAAGTGATGAAAGCTGTGGTCGCGCTAATATTAATAAGAGCTAAGGTAGCCCCTCCAATCAAATGGATTAGGAGGTGTCCTGCAGTAATATTGGCGGTTAATCGAACGGCTAGAGCTATGGGTTGAATGAATAGACTAATAGTTTCGATGATTACTAGTATTGGAATTAGGGGAAGAGGGGTGCCTTGGGGTAGAAAGTGTGCCAAGGATGCTTTGGTCTTATAGCGGAAACCGGTAATTACTGTCCCTGCTCATAGGGGGATTGCTATTCCGAGGTTTATAGAGAGTTGTGTCGTGGGCGTAAATGAGTGGGGTAGTAGTCCAAGTAGGTTAGTTGAACCAATGAATAGAATTAGTGATATAAGTATGAGAGCTCAGGTTCGTCCCTTTTGATTATGAATTGCTAGTATTTGTTTTGATGTTAATTGAATTAATCATTGCTGAATGGAGATTAACCGATTATTGATTAGGCGATTGGGTGCTGGGAATAAAATGGAAGGGAATATGACGATCAGTACTACAATAGGGAGACCTATTATTGAGGGGGCAGCGAAAGAGGCGAATAAATTTTCGTTCATTTGTTTTCTCAAGGATTATGTTGACTAGTGATTTTAGTAGACTTGGTTATTGGGTTTTCCGGGTAGTGGTGATTTGAAATTTTTAGTTGGAATAGAATGAAGAGGGTGAGAAATATTGAAAAGATTATAATAAATCAGGTGGATGTGTCTAGCTGTGGCATTTCATTAAGGGGAGGTTAAAACTCCCAGTCTTTAACTTAAAAGGTTAATGCTTTATAGCTTCTTAATGAGTAAGTCTAGTCTAGGTTATACTATTAAGGCAGATCAGGTTTCAAAATAAGATAGGGGGACTATTTCAAGAACAATGGGTATAAAGCTATGGTTAGATCCGCAGATTTCAGAGCACTGGCCATAATACAGTCCCGGTCGTATGGCTATAAGGGTGGTTTGGTTTAGTCGTCCTGGAATAGCGTCAGTTTTTAGACCTAGTGATGGAACAGCTCATGAATGCAAAACGTCTTCTGAAGAAATAAGTATTCGGATGGTTATTTCTATTGGGAGGACAACTCGGTTGTCTACTTCTAATAGTCGGAGTTCTCCTGGCTTTAATTCTTGTGTTGGGATTATGTAGGAGTCAAAGTTTAAGTCTTCATAATCAGTATATTCATAGCTTCAGTATCATTGGTGGCCTATTGTTTTCACGGTTAAAGAGGGGTTATTGATTTCGTCTATTATATAAAGGATTCGGAGGGAAGGTAGAGCGATTAGGATTAGGATAATGGCGGGTAGGATAGTTCATACTGTTTCTACTTCCTGTGCGTCTATTGTGCTTGTATGAGTTAATTTTGTAGTCAATATTAGGGAAATGATGTAGAGAACTAAAGAACTGATTAAGAATACAATTATTAGTGTATGGTCATGAAAATGAAGTAGCTCCTCTATAATAGGGGAGGTTGCGTCCTGTAATCCGAGTTGAAATGGGTACGCCATAGAGGTATATAGGGGTTTCACCTATAATTTAACCTTGACAAAGTTATGTAATATTTTACTAATACCTCCTGATTGAGAAAGACATAGTGGTTATGACATTGGCTTGAAACCAATTTTAGGGGGTTCGATTCCTTCCTTTCTTATTTTTGGATTACATATGTAGGTTCTTCGAACGTGTGATATGGAGGGGGACATCCATGTAGTCATTCAATATTAGTTGTAGTAAGTTCTACTATAGCAACTTCTCGTTTGGATGCAAAGGCCTCTCAGATTATAAAAATTATAAGCATCACCGCTGTAAGCGAGATAAACGATCCTATAGAGGAGACGGTATTTCAGGTGGTATATGCATCTGGATAGTCAGAGTACCGACGAGGTATTCCGGATAAACCTAGGAAATGCTGAGGGAAGAAAGTTATATTTACTCCCACAAATATAATTGTAAAGTGAATCTTTGCTCAAGTATCGTTAAGAGTATAACCTGAGAATAAGGGGAATCAGTGGGCAAATCCTCCCATAATGGCAAAAACTGCTCCCATTGAGAGCACATAGTGAAAATGAGCTACAACATAATACGTATCATGAAGAACGATGTCTAAGGACGAATTAGCTAGGACAATGCCTGTTAGCCCGCCTACTGTGAATAAGAAAATAAACCCTAAAGCTCATAGCATAGCTGGAGATCATTTAATATTGCCTCCGTGAAGTGTTGCCAGTCAACTAAATACTTTTACTCCTGTTGGAATAGCGATAATTATAGTGGCGGATGTGAAGTATGCTCGTGTGTCTACGTCTATTCCTACAGTAAACATATGGTGAGCTCATACGATAAAGCCTAAAAACCCAATAGATATTATTGCCCATACTATTCCTATATAGCCGAAAGGCTCTTTTTTCCCTGAGTAGTAAGTGACAATGTGAGAAATTATTCCGAACCCTGGCAGGATAAGAATGTAAACTTCAGGATGTCCGAAGAATCAGAATAAGTGTTGATATAGGATAGGGTCTCCTCCTCCAGCGGGATCGAAAAATGTCGTATTAAGATTACGGTCTGTTAAAAGTATTGTAATTCCAGCAGCCAGTACAGGCAGGGATAGTAGGAGTAGAACTGCTGTAATTAGTACTGATCATACAAATAGGGGGGTTTGATACTGGGATATTGCAGGGGGTTTTATGTTGATAATAGTAGTAATGAAATTAATTGCCCCTAAAATAGAAGAGACTCCGGCTAAATGTAAGGAGAAAATTGTAAGATCAACGGATGCTCCTGCATGGGCCAGATTGCCAGCCAGTGGGGGGTAAACGGTCCACCCCGTTCCTGCACCTGCTTCTACCATAGAAGATGCTAATAGTAGAAGAAAAGATGGAGGAAGAAGTCAGAAGCTCATGTTATTTATTCGGGGGAATGCCATGTCCGGAGCACCAATTATTAATGGCACTAGTCAGTTTCCAAAGCCCCCAATTATAATGGGCATGACTATGAAGAAGATTATTACGAAAGCATGGGCGGTTACGACGACGTTATAAATTTGATCGTCGCCTAGTAAAGTACCGGGCTGACCTAGTTCGGCTCGGATGAGGAGGCTCAAGGCAGTGCCTACTATGCCGGCTCATGCTCCAAATAGTAAGTATAAAGTACCAATATCTTTGTGATTAGTAGAGAACAGTCATCGGTTAATGAACATAGGTAAAATGGCTGATAAAAGCATTAGACTGTAAATCTAAAAATAGAGGTTTAAGTCCTCTTTTTGCCAAGCTCTGTGGTGAATTTTCATATTGAATTGCAAATTCAAAGAAGCAGCCTAGACGCCGCCGGGGCTTCTCCCGCCTTTTTTTTCTACGCGGCGGGAGAAGGTAGATTGAAGCCAGTTACTAGGGTATTTAGCTGTTAACTAAAATTTCGTGAGGTAGAAGCTCACCAATCTAGGGAGGGCTTAGCTTAATTAAAGTGTTTGATTTGCATTCAATTGATGTAAGATAGATTCTTGCAGCCCTTAGAGGTGATTTGGTCAGGGGTTAAGTGTATAGCACTTGCTTAGAGCTTTGAAGGCTCTTGGTCTGGTCTAACCTAAACTCCTAGTCCAAGACTGATAATATAGGTGTTAGCGGGAGTAGTATAGTTGAGATAATGATTAAGGGGGGTAGTAGGGTTGCCTTTTTTGTGTACTCGAATTGTCATTTTATTTTTATGTTATTTGTGGACGGGAATATGGTAAGTGCGGTGCTATATGTGAGTCGCAGGTAGAAATATAAGTTAAGTAGAGCGGTGATGGCTATTAGTGTTGGAATAATAATTATGTTATTTTTTGTTAATTCTTGAATAATTATTCATTTAGGGATGAAGCCAGATAATGGGGGTAGTCCTCCTAGGGATAATATTAAGATTAAGATTATGGAGGTGATTAGGGGAAATTTATTTCATATGTGGGATAAGGATAAGGTTGTGGTGGATGAGTTTAATATGAATAGTATGAAGGTAGATAGTGTTATTAGAATATATAAAGTTAAGTTTAGGATTATTATTGTAGGGTTGTAAATAATGATAGCGGCTATTCAGCCTATGTGGGCAATGGAGGAGTATGCTATGATTTTTCGTAGTTGAGTTTGATTTAGTCCGCCTCAGCCTCCTACTAGAACGGATGCGAGGGCTATTAGTATAAGAAGGTTGGTGTTAATTGATGGGGAGATTTGATATAGGATGGATATAGGTGCGATTTTTTGTCATGTTAGTAGGATTATTCCTGATATAAGTGTTACTCCTTGTGCTACTTCGGGAACTCAGAAGTGGAATGGAGATAGGCCTAGTTTTATTGTTAGGGCGGTGGTTATTATGATGGATGCGATGGGGTTTGAGATTTTTGAGATTACTCATTGGCCGGAGTAAAGAAGGTTAATGGTGACTCCTATTATTAGTAATATTGAGGCAGTAGCTTGTGTAAGAAAATATTTTGTAGAGGCTTCTATGGCTCGTGGATTATACTTTTTTATGAGGATAGGGATGATGGCTAGCATGTTTATTTCGAATCCAATTCAGATCAGTAATCAGTGCGAGCTTAGTATGACGATTATGGTCCCTGCCATGATAGTTGCTATAATAATAGTGAGAATAGGGGGTTTTATTAGTACGGGAAGGGTATAAACCAACATTTTCGGGGTATGGGCCCGATAGCTTAATTTAGCTGACCTTACTGTAGAATATAGTGTAAGTTTGGTAGCACGAAGATCTTTGAATTCTTAAGATTAGGTTCGAAGCCTATTATTCTAGAAATAAGAGGATTTAAACCTCTATTATTTACTCTATCAAAGTAACTCTTTTATCAGACATATTTCTTATGTTTGGGGTGGGATACTCGCGGTAATAATGGGTAAGGCAACATGTCATATGCATAGGGCTAAAGTTAGGGGTAGAAAATTTTTTCACAATAAGTGTATTAATTGATCATAGCGGAATCGAGGGTATGATGCTCGAATTCATAGGAAGCAGATAGTTAGTAAGAGGGTTTTTATAGTGAAGTTAATAGAGTAGAGTTCTGGTATAAATGGGTTGTGGAATGCACCGAAGAATAGAATTGTTGTGAGGATATTTATTATAATGATATTTGCGTACTCTGCTAGAAAGAATAGGGCAAAAGGACCCGCTGCATACTCTACGTTAAATCCAGAAACTAGTTCGGATTCTCCTTCAGTTAAGTCGAAGGGGGCTCGGTTAGTTTCTGCTAGAGTAGAAATGAATCATATCATGGCTAGGGGCCAGGCCGGAAAGATTAGTCATATATGTTCTTGGGTGATAATTAGTGTGGATAGTGTAAATGACCCGTTTATTAGGAGGACTGATAGGAGAATGATTGCTAGTGTTACTTCATATGAGATTGTTTGAGCTACTGCTCGGAGGGCTCCGATTAGAGCGTATTTGGAGTTTGAGGCTCATCCTGACCAAAGGATGGAGTATACGGCGAGACTTGATATTGCTAGTATGAATAGGACTCCTAAGTTTATATTAATGAGTGGGTAGGGCATTGGGAGAGGGATTCATATAGTTAGGGCTAGTGATAGAGCTAGAATGGGGGCTAGAATGAATATTGATATGGAGGATGTAAGTGGTCGTAGAGGTTCTTTTGTGAAGAGTTTTACTGCATCTGCGATTGGTTGAAGGAGGCCGTAGGGGCCTACGATATTAGGCCCTTTTCGAAGTTGTATGTAGCCTAAGACTTTTCGTTCAACGAGGGTGAGGAAGGCTACGGCAAGAAGGATTGGGATGATAAGAGAGATAATGTTGATAAAGAACATTTTGTTAGGGAGAGGAATTGAACCTCTGATAATAAAGGTTTAAGTTTTACGCAGTTACCGGGCTCTGCCACCCTAACAAAGCCCCTTTTCTCGGGCTTATGAGGAGATAAACTGGTTAGATTGAGTTGACTTCATCTATTAGTTTTAAGGCGCCTTTGTGAGGTAGGCCTTACATCCCTTGTCCTTTCGTACTGGGGGAGGTTATATAATAGATAGAAACCGACCTGGATTACTCCGGTCTGAACTCAGATCACGTAGGACTTTAATCGTTGAACAAACGAACCCTTAATAGCTGCTGCACCATTAGGATGTCCTGATCCAACATCGAGGTCGTAAACCCTATTGTCGATATGGACTCTTGAATAGGATTGCGCTGTTATCCCTAGGGTAACTTGTTCCGTTGATCAAAAATTATTGGATCAATAAGTGATGTTATATTTTGACTTGTGGGTCTAAATTTTAATCACTCGGGAGTTTTTTTATATTCCGAGGTCACCCCAACCTAAATTGCTAACCCACAATAATGGTGTAATGTTATGCCTTGTAGGTATTTAGTATCCATAAGTTTGGGTTAGTTAATTAAAGCTCCATAGGGTCTTCTCGTCTTATTGTGGCATTCCCGCCTCTTCACGGGAAGGTCAATTTCACTGATTGGGAATAAGAGACAGTTAAACCCTCGTGTGGCCATTCATACAAGTCCTTATTTAGAGAACAAATGATTATGCTACCTTTGCACGGTCAGGATACCGCGGCCGTTAAACAAGTGTCACTGGGCAGGCAGTGCCTCCAATACTAGAAATGCTGGAGGTGATGTTTTTGGTAAACAGGCGGGGTTTGTGTTTGCCGAGTTCCTTTTACTCCTTTTAATCTTTCCTTAAATGCATGCCTGTGTTGGGTTAACAATAGGGTAGATAAGTATTTCATTTTTGGGTTGATATTATCAGATTGTTAACTATCAGTGGTCTATCCGTTTCTGATATAAGCTTATGCGGGGAGAAAATAGTTCTTGTTACTCATACTAGCATTGTTGCTTCTATATTTAAATAGAATGGCCCAGGAGGTATAATTAGGAGTTGATGTAATATGATTGGGATTAAGTTATATTGTTTGTTGAGCTGGAACGCTTTCTCAATTGGTGGCTGCTTTTAAGCCAACTATGGTGATGTTAGTATATACTCTCTAATAAAGGTTGTATCCTGATTCTAAGAAGCTGTACCTTCTTAGACTATATTTTAAATTTACATTAAAATTTTGTTTTTTTTAGGTAAATTTAAAGTTGAACTAAAATTCTGTTTGTGGGCAACCAGCTATCACCAGGCTCGTTAGGCTTTTCACCTCTACCCACAAATCTTCTCACTATTTTGCTACATAGATGAGTTGATCCTTTTAGATTGTTTATGGGTAGCTCGTCTGGTTTCGGGGAGCTTAGCTTAAGTTCTCTTTGTTAAGTCGTTTCTGGCTAGTTCATTATGCAAAAGGTAAAAGGGGTAATCTTTGCTGTTTAATACTGTTAAGATGTCTTTCATCATTCCCTTACGGTACTATCTCTATCGCTCCAATTAAAATTTCTATCTCCTATACTTTTATTATTTAACTAAATGTTTTACTTTATATGTCTGTGATACTTAAGTTTGGGGTTAGTTGGGCTAGCTTTTGTTCAAAGTGGTCATAAGTAATGAAATCTTCTGGGTGTAGGCCAGACGCTTTAGTTAAGCTACACTTTGATTAATCCAAGCACACCTTCCGGTATGCTTACCTTGTTACGACTTGTCTCCTCTTGTGTCTTAGTTAAGTTAATATGGTTATGGTTGTGTCTTATTACTTGAGGAGGGTGACGGGCGGTGTGTGCGTGCTTCATGGCCCTATTCAATTAAGCTCTCTATTCTTAATTTACTACTAAATCCTCCTTCAGTTTTTAATTTCATAAAAACGTTCGTGGAATGTTCTTGGGTAGAAAATGTAGCCCATTTCTTCCCACCCCATAAGTTACACCTTGACCTAACTTTTTTATGTAAAATGATTGTGCTTACTATTCTACCTTTTGAGGGTTTGCTGAAGATGGCGGTATATAGACTGAATTAGCAAAGGGTGGTGAGGTTTATCGGGGTTTATCGATTATAGAACAGGCTCCTCTAGAGGGATATAAAGCACCGCCAAGTCCTTTGAGTTTTAAGCTATTGCTAGTAGTCCTCTGGCGAATTATTTTGTTGTAAAATTATCTATGTTTAGGGCTAAGCATAGTGGGGTATCTAATCCCAGTTTGGGTCTTAGCTATCGTGTAGTCAGATTATTATAAAGTCACTTTCGTGGTCTATTTTATGGTAACTGTAGCTTTTTACGGCTTAGTTAAGTTTTAACTTTAGTGCAAAGGTATCTTAAACACGCTTTACGCCGTGGGCCTATTAGTTTGGGTTAATCGTATGACCGCGGTGGCTGGCACGAAATTTACCAACCCTTTTTAGTATGGCTTAGTCAAACTTTCGTTTATGGCTTAATTTTTATCACTGCTGTATCCCGTGGGGGTGTGGCTTAGCAAGGTGTTATGAGCTACTTAAGAGTGTGCTTGATACCTGCTCCTTTAGATCACTGCTGATTTTAAGGGCATTCTCACTGGGGCGTGGAGACTTGCATGTGTAAGTCTACTAAGAACTAATAGGAAGGCTAGGACCAAACCTTTGTGTTTATGGAGTCGTGCGACTCATCTTGGCATTTTCAGTGCCTTGCTTTATTAATTAAGCTACATTAACTTATACTGAAATTGTAGTGTGTATAATAAATAAAATACATAGTAAATATGAGAGGAAAAAAAAAGGCTATAGATAGACCACCGAGATCGAATGCGTTGTAAGACTGGTTGTGTTAAGTTAACTAGAGTAAGCAATACATTTGGTAATACAATTTAAAATAAAGGCTTGTGATTATTGTATGCACTTAGTCCTGTTTTTGGGGTTTGGGCTAGGACATAAATAAGTGTATAATAGATGACATGAGTTATGGGGGGTAAGGGGGGTTTGTATAAGTTAACTTAATGTCTTGCGCGTGTACGTACGTGTACACACGTGTACGTACGTGTACACACGTGTACGTACGTGTACACACGTGTACGTACGTGTACGCTACGTGTACGTACGTGTACACACGTGTACGTACGTGTGTACACACGTGTTACGTACGTGTACACACGTGTACGTACGTGTACACACGTGTACGTACGTGTACACACGTGTACGTACGGTACACACGTGTACGTACGTGTACACACGTGTACGTACGTGTACACACGTGTACGTACGTGTACACACGTGTACGTACGTGTACACACGTGTGTCCTAGAATTATATGTCCTGAAACCATTGACTGAATAGCACCTTGATTTTATGCGTGAGTTGATAAATGATAATGAATAAGTCCAGCTACAAGTTATTTGACATTAGGCCGCGACGGGCATATTCCCTGAGAGCAGAAGATAAGTTAGAGTTAGTGCCGTTGCGGTCATAGATGAGTGATAGCAGATTCCCCCCCTAAAAATAAAAGATACCAAATGCATGACACCACAGTTATGTGTGATCATGGGCTGATTAGTCACTAGTCCATCGAGATGTCCCATTTGCGAGAATTAGTAGGATTGGAATAAATAGAGTCATGGCCCTGAGGTAAGAACCAGATGCCAGGTATAGTTTCATGATAGTAACCCCCACATTAGCATGGGCCCGGAGCGAGAAGAGTGACATTACAGGCAAGGATTGATGGTTTCTCGAGGCATGGTGATTAAGCCCTTATTGGACTAAGTGATATGCATCTAGTTACTGTTGAGGATCAATGGGTTGTGGAATTGGACTAGACATGTCCTATGTAAAGATATAATATCATGTACATGCTTATATGCATGGGGCAAGCCATTAATGCACGACGTACATAGGGGAGGGAAAGAAGGATTTTTTGGAGATACTGACATAGCACAGTAGAGGTGGTCCAATATATGAATGTAGGGGTGTCAGGGAATAGTTTAAGAAGAATTTCAGCTTTGGGTGCTGATGGTGGAGCAAGAGCTTCTTCCTTGAGTCTTAGGGAGGGCGACTACTCTCCATTTTTGGTTTACAAGACCAAGGTAATGATTATACTACAAAGACTCTTCATTTTAGAAGATTATTTTCGATAACGCTAATTGTTGGCATTAGAATCAATAGGATGGTGAAATATAGAATTGAGGCGACCTGTCCGATAATGATGAAAGGGTGTTCAACTGGCTGTCCTCCAATCCCAAGTTAAAGTGAGAAGATCGGCGACTAAAAGTCAGAATAGGCATTGGCTGAGGGGTCGGAATATTATACTGCGTTGCTTAGATGTGTGGAGGAATGGAATGAATGCTAAAATTAGGATGGAGAATACTAGGGCGAGTACACCTCCTAATTTATTAGGGATAGATCGTAGGATGGCATAGGCGAATAGGAAGTATCATTCAGGTTTGATATGTGGAGGGGTGTTTAGGGGGTTTGCAGGGGTGTAGTTGTCTGGATCTCCTAATAGGTCTGGTGAAAATAAAACTAGTGATATTAAGACTAGGAGCAGGAGTAGGATTCCTAGGATATCTTTAATTGTGTAGTAGGGGTGAACGGAATTTTGTCTGAGTCTGATGTGATTCCTGAGGGGTTGTTGGATCCGGTTTTGTGTAGAAATAGGAGGTGTACTATTGCTAGAGCTGCGATGATGAATGGAAAGATAAAATGAAATGCAAAGAATCGTGTTAAGGTTGCTTTGTCTACTGAGAAGCCACCTCAGATTCACTCTACTAAGTTGGTTCCGATATAGGGGATGGCGGAGAGAAGGTTAGTGATTACAGTTGCCCCTCAAAATGATATTTGTCCTCACGGCAGTACATAGCCTATGAATGCTGTGGCTATGGTTGCGAATAGTAGTACAATTCCAATGTTTCATGTTTCTATGAATACATAGGATCCATAGTATAGGCCTCGTCCCACATGTATGAATAGGCAGATGAAGAATATGGAAGCGCCATTTGCATGTATATAGCGGATAATTCAGCCGTAGTTAACGTCTCGACAGATGTGGGTGACCGATGAAAAAGCTGTGGCCGTGTCCGATGTGTAGTGTATAGCTAGAAATAAACCTGTTAGAATCTGTAGAATCAAGCATACTCCTAATAGGACCCGAAATTCCATCAAGCAGAGATGTTAGATGGCGCTGGGAGGTCAATGAATGAATTGTTGACAATTTTGGCTAGTGGGTGGGTTTTTCGAATGTTGGTCATTAATGTTCTTATAGTTGAAATACAACGATGATTTTTCATGTCATTAGTCATGGTTAAATTCCATGTAGGAATAATGATAACATACATTGTATTTATTTTAAGTATCGTTTTTGTGATGAGTTTTGTGGGTTTTGCCACTAAACCATCTCCTATTTATGGTGGGCTTGTGCTAATTATTAGCGGTGGATTGGTTGTGCGATTGTTCTGAATTTTGGGGGTTCTTTTTTAGGGCTGATTGTGTTTTTAATTTATTTGGGGGGTATATTAGTAGTATTTGGTTATACAACTGCTATGGCTACTGAGCAATACCCTGAGGTGTGAGTTTCAAATAAGGCTGTTCTAGCGGCTTTTATTACTGGTCTATTGTCTGAGTTGTTGACTGCTTGCTATATTTTGAAGGATGATGAGGTGGAGGTAGTATTAAAGTTTAATGGAATAGGGGATTGGGTAATTTATGATACGGGGGACTCTGGGTTTTTTAGTGAAGAGGCTATGGGTATTGCGGCTTTATATAGTTATGGAACCTGGTTGGTGATTGTTACAGGTTGGTCGCTGTTAACTGGTGTGTTGGTTATCATGGAAGTTACCCGTGGTAATTAAGGATTAGTAGGCTGAGAATTATAGTTAGTATGAACGATAGGAAATAGAGCTTGATGAGACCCTTTTGATTTGAAATAAGGGTAGAAGATTTTATTTGGAAATACGAGATTGATTTGGGTAGGATGTTTTCTAGTCAGATGGAGTCCAGAAGTATAGATGCTGATTTCTGGCTGATGGTTAAACTTGTTTTAGGTGTGAGGCGGTGCATAATGGTTGGATAATAGCCAAGGAGGGTGGAAAATTTAAAGTAATTAGATGGATAGTTAAATTTGAGTCCTTGTATGGTAAGGTTTAGTTCTAGTGCCAGGATGAAACCCAAGATAGTTACTGCAAGGGCTATCATTTTTAGATAATGAGGCATAGTTATCTGTGGGATGGTGGTGGGTGTGATGCTGTGGGAGATAATGTATCCTGCAAATACACTTCCGATAAGGAGTCGTTTAATAGAGTAATTAGGAGAGGATTATTCTCGTTGATAAGGATTATAGGGGAGAAGCGGGGCTGGCCTAGTAGAGCGAAGAATATAATTCGGGTGCTGTAGGCAGCGGTTAGGGATGTGGCAACGAGTGTAATTAAGAGGGCTCAGGCGTTGGTATTCGACGTGTTAGCGGACTCGATGATCAGGTCTTTGGAGTAGAATCCTGTAAGGAAAGGTATGCCTGTTAATGCGAGGCTTCCGACAATCAGGGAAGTTGTGGTGAAGGGAAGGACTTTAAATAGGCCACCTATCTTTCGAATGTCTTGTTCATCGTTTAGGCTGTGGATAATTGACCCTGAACATATGAATAACATAGCTTTAAAAAATGCGTGAGTGCAGATGTGTAAGAAGGCTAGGTAAGGCTGGTTAATGCAATTGTTACTATTATTAGGCCTAGTTGGCTTGAGGTAGAGAACGCTACAATTTTTTTGATATCGTTCTGTGTAAGAGCGCAGATTGCAGTAAATAGTGTAGTAATAGCCCCTAAGCATAAAGTGAGGGTTTGAATAGTTTGATTATGCTCTATTAGTGGATGAAAGCGGATAAGAAGAAATACTCCTGCTACAACTATTGTGCTTGAGTGAAGTAGGGCTGATACAGAGTGGGGCCTTCTATGGCTGAGGGGAGTCAGGGATGTAAGCCGAATTGAGCAGATTTACCGGTAGCTGCTAATAGTAAGCCAAGTAGCGGCAAATTAAAATTATCGTTTGTTGTAATAAAGATTTGTTGAAGGTCTCATGTGTTTAAGTTCAATAGAAACCATGCTATGGTTATAATGAAGCCTACATCTCCAATACGGTTATAGAGGATAGCTTGTAGGGCAGCTGTATTTGCATCGGTTTCGGCCGTATCATCATCCAATAAGTAAAAATGATATAATGCCAACTCCTTCTCAGCCAATGAATAGTTGGAATATGTTGTTTGCGGTGACTAAGACTATTATAGTAATAAGAAATAAGAGAAGATACTTGAAAAATCGGTTAATATAAGGATCGGAGTGTATATATCATATAGAAAACTCTATAATAGACCACGTGACAAAAAGGGCTACGGGCACAAAGATTATTGAGAAGTAGTCTAATTTAAAACTCATGGATAGTTTTATGGTCTGGATTGTTATTCAATGTCAGTTTGAAACAATTGTTTCCTGTCCTGAGTAGATGAATATTATTGTGGGAATTATGCTAATTATGAATGCGTAAGAAGTAGCGGTTTTACATAGTATGGGTATAGCTTATTTTTGTAGAGTTTAGTAGAGGTTATAATGATGGGCAAAGTAAGAATGACTAGAGCTGTGATTATGCATGAAGTAAATATATTATTACTTTTATTTGGAGTTGCACCAATTTTTTGGTTCCTAAGACCAATGGATTACTTCTATCCTATAAAAGTTGAAAAAGCCATGTTCTTATACATGGGAGCATGAGTTAGCAGTTCTTGCAGTACTTTTTCGGTAAGCAAAAAGGTTTGAGCTTTTATTATTAGATTCACAATCTAATGTTTTTGTTAAACTATGCTTACAGTAGATGGGACCGAGAATAATTTTAGGGTTAAGGGATAGGAGGAGTAGAGGCAGTAGATGCAAGGTTATTAGGGCATTTTCTCGTGTGAATGACGGTTTGATATTTTTGATATGGTGGGAATATTTACCACGCTGTGTGGTGATTAGTATATAAAGTGAGTATAGGGCAGTGATGGTGATGTTAATTCCTATTAGAATAATAGTAATGTTGGATCATGAGAATGAGGATATCACTACAAATAGTTCTCCGATAAGATAATTGTTGGAGGAAGAGCCAGATTTGTGAGGCTTGCTAATAACCATCAGGCTGCTATCAGGGGAAGGAGGGTTTGAAGTCCTCGTGCGAGAATCATAGTACGGCTATGGATTCGTTCGTAATTGGAGTGGCTAAGCAGAATAGCATCGAGGATGTTAAACCATGGGCAATTATTAGGGCTGTTGCACCTATATAACTTCATGGTGTTTGAATAAGAACCGCTACAATAACGAGTGCCATATGACTAACTGAGGAGTATGCAATTAGGGATTTTAGATCTGTTTGACGGAGACAGATAGAGCTTGTTATGATTATGCCTCATAGAGATAATATTATGAAAGGATACGCTATGAAGTTGGTCAGGGGGTTTAGTAGGGTTGTAATTCGTATCATGCCATAGCCTCCTAATTTCAGGAGTACGGCGGCAAGTACCATGGAGCCGGCAATAGGGGCCTCTACGTGTGCTTTTGGTAGTCACAAGTGGAGGCCGTATAGAGGTATCTTTACTATGAATGCTATCATGCATGCCAATCATAAGAAAACATTAGATCAGGAGTTTGGCAGAGGTTGAATTCAGTATTGAATTATGAGAAAATTTAGGGAGCCCATGAAATTGTGGATGTAAAGGAGAGCTACTAGGAGTGGGAGAGATCCTATTAAAGTATAAAATAAGAAGTAGAGCCCTGCGTTTAGTCGTTCAGTTTGATTCCCCCATCGGGTAATAATGATCAGGGTTGGGATTAGTGTTGCCTCAAATAGGATGTAAAAGAAGATAAGTTCAGAGGCGGTGAAAGTTATAATTAGGAACAACTGGAGAAGAATCAGTATTGAAATATATAGTTTTTTTCGAGTTAAGGGTTCTTTTGATAAATGGTGTTGGCTGCTATAAGTATAAGGGGTAGAAGTCATGTTGTAAGTGCTAGTAGCGGTGCTGATAGGGAGTCAGAGAAAAATATTAAGGAGGGGTTCAATGTATTATCATTTGGTTGATTCAGGTAGAATAAGCTGATTAAGCTGATTAGCAAACCATATGTTGTCGTGTTAATTCAGATTATGTTAGGCTTTGATACTCATGTAAGGGGGATCAGTATGATAGTGGGGATGATAATTTTTAGCATTGTAAGAGGTTTAGGTTTTGTACGTAATCAGTCCCGTAGGTGTTAGATACTATAACTAGTAGAGATAGTCTAATGCTGCTTCGCAGGCAGCAAATACTAGTAGTACGATTGGTATCATGCTGGCTAATGTAAGGTGGTTGTTGAGAATAGTTACAGATATTATTACAAATAGTGATAATATTATGCCCTCTAAGCATAGTAGCGATGATATTAGGTGTGATCGATAAACAAGTATACCTATTAGAGAAAGAATGAATGCCAGAAAGATATTAATATATACTATGGACATATGATAATTATGAGATAAATCATAATCTAATGAGTCGAAATCATTTGTTTTGGCTTAAACTAATTATCATATTCGGTTCATTCTAGCCCCTTTTCGGTTCATTCGTACGCTAGGCTTGCAGCTAGGAGGGAGATTAGTAGGAGTGCTATGATAAGTATTGTTGTCAACTTGTTGGTTTGTGACGCTCAGGGAAGTGGGAGTAGGAGTGCGATTTCTAGGTCGAAAAGCAGGAATGTGATGGCAACTAGGAAGAATTTTATAGAGAAAGGTAGGCGAGCAGATCCCATGGGGTCAAAACCACATCGTAGGGGCTTGTCTTGTCTGTATAAATATTTAGTTGGGGAAGTCAGAATGCGATTAGTACAAGTAAGGACGCTAGGGTTACATTAGTTATCAAGGTTAGTATTACGTTTATTACTTCTTTCCAGGTTGATCTGGAGCTAACTGATTGGAAGTCAATTGTACTAGTTATACTAAAGAAATAGGATCCTCATCAATAAATAGATACATATAAGAATAGTCAGACTACATCAACAAAGTGTCAATATCATGCAGCGGCTTCAGATCCGAAGTGGTGGTTTGATGTGAAGTGGTAGTATAGTTGTCGGAGAAAGCACACGATAAGGAATGTGGAGCCAATAATTACATGTAGTCCGTGAAACCCAGTAGCTATAAAAAAAGTAGATCCGTACCTCCGTCGGAGATTGTAAAAGATGTCTCGTAGTATTCGGAGGCCTGTAATAGTGTAAAATATACGCCTAAGGAGATTGTAATAAATAGGCCTTGAAGTATGTGTTTACGATTGCCTTCTATTAAACTATGATGGGCTCAAGTAATAGATACTCCGGAGGCTAGGAGGACTGAGGTGTTGAGTAGAGGAACTTCTAGTGGGTTAAGAGGAATAATGCCGGTGGGAGGTCAGCAACCTCCAAGTTCAGGAGTAGGGGCTAGGCTGGAATGGTAAAAGGCTCAAAGAAGCCTGCAAAGAAAAATACTTCTGATACAATAAAAAGAACTATTCCGTACCGTAGTCCTTTTGTACAATAGGGGTGTGATGTCCTTGGAATGTGCCTTCTCGGATCACATCTCGTCATCACTGGTATATGGTTAGCAGGTTGGTTGTGAATCCTAATGTAAGTAGGGATATTGAGTTATAGTGAAATCATATGATAAGACCCGATGTTATAAGAAGGGCAGAAAGGGCTCCTGTTAGCGGTCATGGGCTTGGGTTAACTATATGGTAAGCGTGAGTTTGGTGGGTCATTAGGTGTTGTCATGTAAGTATAGACTTACTAGTAAGGTAAAGGACATAGGCTTGAATTAAGGCAACAGCAAACTCTAGAATCGTAAATAGAATTAAAATAATAAAAGTGATGAAAGCTGTGGTCGCGCTAATATTAATAAGAGCTAAGGTAGCCCCTCCAATCAAATGGATTAGGAGGTGTCCTGCAGTAATATTGGCGTTAATCGAACGGCTAGAGCTATGGGTTGAATGAATAGACTAATAGTTTCGATGATTACTAGTATTGGAATTAGGGGAAGAGGGGTGCCTTGGGGTAGAAAGTGTGCCAAGGATGCTTGGTCTTATAGCGGAAACCGGTAATTACTGTCCCTGCTCATAGGGGATTGCTATTCCGAGGTTTATAGAGAGTTGTGTCGTGGGCGTAAATGAGTGGGGTAGTAGTCCAAGTAGGTTAGTTGAACCAATGAATAGAATTAGTGATATAAGTATGAGAGCTCAGGTTCGTCCCTTTTGATTATGAATTGCTAGTATTTGTTTTGATGTTAATTGAATTAATCATTGCTGAATGGAGATTAACCGATTATTGATTAGGCGATTGGGTGCTGGGAATAAAATGGAAGGGAATATGACGATCAGTACTACAATAGGGAGACCTATTATTGAGGGGGCAGCGAAAGAGGCGAATAAATTTTCGTTCATTTGTTTTCTCAAGGATTATGTTGACTAGTGATTTTAGTAGACTTGGTTATTGGGTTTTCCGGGTAGTGGTGATTGAAATTTTTAGTTGGAATAGAATGAAGAGGGTGAGAAATATTGAAAAGATTATAATAAATCAGGTGGATGTGTCTAGCTGTGGCATTTCATTAAGGGGAGGTTAAAACTCCCAGTCTTTAACTTAAAAGGTTAATGCTTTATAGCTTCTTAATGAGTAAGTCTAGTCTAGGTTATACTATTAAGGCAGATCAGGTTTCAAAATAAGATAGGGGACTATTTCAAGAACAATGGGTATAAAGCTATGGTTAGATCCGCAGATTTCAGAGCACTGGCCATAATACAGTCCCGGTCGTATGGCTATAAGGGTGGTTTGTTTAGTCGTCCTGGAATAGCGTCAGTTTTTAGACCTAGTGATGGAACAGCTCATGAATGCAAAACGTCTTCTGAAGAAATAAGTATTCGGATGGTTATTTCTATTGGGAGGACAACTCGGTTGTCTACTTCTAATAGTCGGAGTTCTCCTGGCTTTAATTCTTGTGTTGGGATTATGTAGGAGTCAAAGTTTAAGTCTTCATAATCAGTATATTCATAGCTTCAGTATCATTGGTGGCCTATTGTTTTCACGGTTAAAGAGGGGTTATTGATTTCGTCTATTATATAAAGGATTCGGAGGGAAGGTAGAGCGATTAGGATTAGGATAATGGCGGGTAGGATAGTTCATACTGTTTCTACTTCCTGTGCGTCTATTGTGCTTGTATGAGTTAATTTTGTAGTCAATATTAGGGAAATGATGTAGAGAACTAAAGAACTGATTAAGAATACAATTATTAGTGTATGGTCATGAAAATGAAGTAGCTCCTCTATAATAGGGGAGGTTGCGTCCTGTAATCCGAGTTGAAATGGGTACGCCATAGAGGTATATAGGGGTTTCACCTATAATTTAACCTTGACAAAGTTATGTAATATTTTACTAATACCTCCTGATTGAGAAAGACATAGTGGTTATGACATTGGCTTGAAACCAATTTTAGGGGGTTCGATTCCTTCCTTTCTTATTTTTGGATTACATATGTAGGTTCTTCGAACGTGTGATATGGAGGGGGACATCCATGTAGTCATTCAATATTAGTTGTAGTAAGTTCTACTATAGCCAACTTCTCGTTTGGATGCAAAGGCCTCTCAGATTATAAAAATTATAAGCATCACCGCTGTAAGCGAGATAAACGATCCTATAGAGGAGACGGTATTTCAGGTGGTATATGCATCTGGATAGTCAGAGTACCGACGAGGTATTCCGGATAAACCTAGGAAATGCTGAGGGAAGAAAGTTATATTTACTCCCACAAATATAATTGTAAAGTGAATCTTTGCTCAAGTATCGTTAAGAGTATAACCTGAGAATAAGGGGAATCAGTGGGCAAATCCTCCCATAATGGCAAAAACTGCTCCCATTGAGAGCACATAGTGAAAATGAGCTACAACATAATACGTATCATGAAGAACGATGTCTAAGGACGAATTAGCTAGGACAATGCCTGTTAGCCCGCCTACTGTGAATAAGAAAATAAACCCTAAAGCTCATAGCATAGCTGGAGATCATTTAATATTGCCTCCGTGAAGTGTTGCCAGTCAACTAAATACTTTTACTCCTGTTGGAATAGCGATAATTATAGTGGCGGATGTGAAGTATGCTCGTGTGTCTACGTCTATTCCTACAGTAAACATATGGTGAGTCATACGATAAAGCCTAAAAACCCAATAGATATTATTGCCCAACTATTCCTATATAGCCGAAAGGCTCTTTTTTCCCTGAGTAGTAAGTGACAATGTGAGAAATTATTCCGAACCCTGGCAGGATAAGAATGTAAACTTCAGGATGTCCGAAGAATCAGAATAAGTGTTGATATAGGATAGGTCTCCTCCTCCAGCGGGATCGAAAAATGTCGTATTAAGATTACGGTCTGTTAAAAGTATTGTAATTCCAGCAGCCAGTACAGGCAGGATAGTAGGAGTAGAACTGCTGTAATTAGTACTGATCATACAAATAGGGGGGTTTGATACTGGGATATGCAGGGGGTTTTATGTTGATAATAGTAGTAATGAAATTAATGCCCCTAAAATAGAAGAGACTCCGGCTAAATGTAAGGAGAAAATTGTAAGATCAACGGATGCTCCTGCATGGGCCAGATTGCCAGCCAGTGGGGGGTAAACGGTCCACCCCGTTCCTGCACTGCTTCTACCATAGAAGATGCTAATAGTAGAAGAAAAGATGGAGGAAGAAGTCAGAAGCTCATGTTATTTATTCGGGGTATGCCATGTCCGGAGCACCAATTATTAATGGCACTAGTCAGTTTCCAAAGCCCCCAATTATAATGGGCATGACTATGAAGAAGATTATTACGAAAGCATGGGCGGTTACGACGACGTTATAAATTTGATCGTCGCCTAGTAAAGTACCGGGCTGACCTAGTTCGGCTCGGATGAGGAGGCTCAAGGCAGTGCCTACTATGCCGGCTCATGCTCCAAATAGTAAGTATAAAGTACCAATTCTTTGTGATTAGTAGAGAACAGTCATCGGTTAATGAACATAGGTAAAATGGCTGATAAAAGCATTAGACTGTAAATCTAAAAATAGAGGTTTAAGTCCTCTTTTTGCCAAGCTCTGTGGTGAATTTTCATATTGAATTGCAAATTCAAAGAAGCAGCCTAGACGCCGCCGGGGCTTCTCCCGCCTTTTTTTTCTACGCGGCGGGAGAAGGTAGATTGAAGCCAGTTACTAGGGTATTTAGCTGTTAACTAAAATTTCGTGAGGTAGAAGCTCACCAATCTAGGGAGGGCTTAGCTTAATTAAAGTGTTTGATTTGCATTCAATTGATGTAAGATAGATTCTTGCAGCCCTTAGAGGTGATTTGGTCAGGGGTTAAGTGTATAGCACTTGCTTAGAGCTTTGAAGGCTCTTGGTCTGGTCTAACCTAAACTCCTAGTCCAAGACTGATAATATAGGTGTTAGCGGGAGTAGTATAGTTGAGATAATGATTAAGGGGGGTAGTAGGGTTGCCTTTTTTGTGTACTCGAATTGTCATTTTATTTTTATGTTATTTGTGGACGGGAATATGGTAAGTGCGGTGCTATATGTGAGTCGCAGGTAGAAATATAAGTTAAGTAGAGCGGTGATGGCTATTAGTGTTGGAATAATAATTATGTTATTTTTTGTTAATTCTTGAATAATTATTCATTTAGGGATGAAGCCAGATAATGGGGGTAGTCCTCCTAGGGATAATATTAAGATTAAGATTATGGAGGTGATTAGGGGAAATTTATTTCATATGTGGGATAAGGATAAGGTTGTGGTGGATGAGTTTAATATGAATAGTATGAAGGTAGATAGTGTTATTAGAATATATAAAGTTAAGTTTAGGATTATTATTGTAGGGTTGTAAATAATGATAGCGGCTATTCAGCCTATGTGGGCAATGGAGGAGTATGCTATGATTTTTCGTAGTTGAGTTTGATTTAGTCCGCCTCAGCCTCCTACTAGAACGGATGCGAGGGCTATTAGTATAAGAAGGTTGGTGTTAATTGATGGGGAGATTTGATATAGGATGGATATAGGTGCGATTTTTTGTCATGTTAGTAGGATTATTCCTGATATAAGTGTTACTCCTTGTGCTACTTCGGGAACTCAGAAGTGGAATGGAGATAGGCCTAGTTTTATTGTTAGGGCGGTGGTTATTATGATGGATGCGATGGGGTTTGAGATTTTTGAGATTACTCATTGGCCGGAGTAAAGAAGGTTAATGGTGACTCCTATTATTAGTAATATTGAGGCAGTAGCTTGTGTAAGAAAATATTTTGTAGAGGCTTCTATGGCTCGTGGATTATACTTTTTTATGAGGATAGGGATGATGGCTAGCATGTTTATTTCGAATCCAATTCAGATCAGTAATCAGTGCGAGCTTAGTATGACGATTATGGTCCCTGCCATGATAGTTGCTATAATAATAGTGAGAATAGGGGGTTTTATTAGTACGGGAAGGGTATAAACCAACATTTTCGGGGTATGGGCCCGATAGCTTAATTTAGCTGACCTTACTGTAGAATATAGTGTAAGTTTGGTAGCACGAAGATCTTTGAATTCTTAAGATTAGGTTCGAAGCCTATTATTCTAGAAATAAGAGGATTTAAACCTCTATTATTTACTCTATCAAAGTAACTCTTTTATCAGACATATTTCTTATGTTTGGGGTGGGATACTCGCGGTAATAATGGGTAAGGCAACATGTCATATGCATAGGGCTAAAGTTAGGGGTAGAAAATTTTTTCACAATAAGTGTATTAATTGATCATAGCGGAATCGAGGGTATGATGCTCGAATTCATAGGAAGCAGATAGTTAGTAAGAGGGTTTTTATAGTGAAGTTAATAGAGTAGAGTTCTGGTATAAATGGGTTGTGGAATGCACCGAAGAATAGAATTGTTGTGAGGATATTTATTATAATGATATTTGCGTACTCTGCTAGAAAGAATAGGGCAAAAGGACCCGCTGCATACTCTACGTTAAATCCAGAAACTAGTTCGGATTCTCCTTCAGTTAAGTCGAAGGGGGCTCGGTTAGTTTCTGCTAGAGTAGAAATGAATCATATCATGGCTAGGGGCCAGGCCGGAAAGATTAGTCATATATGTTCTTGGGTGATAATTAGTGTGGATAGTGTAAATGACCCGTTTATTAGGAGGACTGATAGGAGAATGATTGCTAGTGTTACTTCATATGAGATTGTTTGAGCTACTGCTCGGAGGGCTCCGATTAGAGCGTATTTGGAGTTTGAGGCTCATCCTGACCAAAGGATGGAGTATACGGCGAGACTTGATATTGCTAGTATGAATAGGACTCCTAAGTTTATATTAATGAGTGGGTAGGGCATTGGGAGAGGGATTCATATAGTTAGGGCTAGTGATAGAGCTAGAATGGGGGCTAGAATGAATATTGATATGGAGGATGTAAGTGGTCGTAGAGGTTCTTTTGTGAAGAGTTTTACTGCATCTGCGATTGGTTGAAGGAGGCCGTAGGGGCCTACGATATTAGGCCCTTTTCGAAGTTGTATGTAGCCTAAGACTTTTCGTTCAACGAGGGTGAGGAAGGCTACGGCAAGAAGGATTGGGATGATAAGAGAGATAATGTTGATAAAGAACATTTTGTTAGGGAGAGGAATTGAACCTCTGATAATAAAGGTTTAAGTTTTACGCAGTTACCGGGCTCTGCCACCCTAACAAAGCCCCTTTTCTCGGGCTTATGAGGAGATAAACTGGTTAGATTGAGTTGACTTCATCTATTAGTTTTAAGGCGCCTTTGTGAGGTAGGCCTTACATCCCTTGTCCTTTCGTACTGGGGGAGGTTATATAATAGATAGAAACCGACCTGGATTACTCCGGTCTGAACTCAGATCACGTAGGACTTTAATCGTTGAACAAACGAACCCTTAATAGCTGCTGCACCATTAGGATGTCCTGATCCAACATCGAGGTCGTAAACCCTATTGTCGATATGGACTCTTGAATAGGATTGCGCTGTTATCCCTAGGGTAACTTGTTCCGTTGATCAAAAATTATTGGATCAATAAGTGATGTTATATTTTGACTTGTGGGTCTAAATTTTAATCACTCGGGAGTTTTTTTATATTCCGAGGTCACC
Source organism: Canis aureus (assembly GCF_053574225.1). Lineage (NCBI taxonomy): Eukaryota > Metazoa > Chordata > Mammalia > Carnivora > Canidae > Canis > Canis aureus. The sequence goes on from NW_027554517.1 coordinate 50,951, forward strand.
CCAACCTAAATTGCTAACCCACAATAATGGTGTAATGTTATGCCTTGTAGGTATTTAGTATCCATAAGTTTGGGTTAGTTAATTAAAGCTCCATAGGGTCTTCTCGTCTTATTGTGGCATTCCCGCCTCTTCACGGGAAGGTCAATTTCACTGATTGGGAATAAGAGACAGTTAAACCCTCGTGTGGCCATTCATACAAGTCCTTATTTAGAGAACAAATGATTATGCTACCTTTGCACGGTCAGGATACCGCGGCCGTTAAACAAGTGTCACTGGGCAGGCAGTGCCTCCAATACTAGAAATGCTGGAGGTGATGTTTTTGGTAAACAGGCGGGGTTTGTGTTTGCCGAGTTCCTTTTACTCCTTTTAATCTTTCCTTAAATGCATGCCTGTGTTGGGTTAACAATAGGGTAGATAAGTATTTCATTTTTGGGTTGATATTATCAGATTGTTAACTATCAGTGGTCTATCCGTTTCTGATATAAGCTTATGCGGGGAGAAAATAGTTCTTGTTACTCATACTAGCATTGTTGCTTCTATATTTAAATAGAATGGCCCAGGAGGTATAATTAGGAGTTGATGTAATATGATTGGGATTAAGTTATATTGTTTGTTGAGCTGGAACGCTTTCTCAATTGGTGGCTGCTTTTAAGCCAACTATGGTGATGTTAGTATATACTCTCTAATAAAGGTTGTATCCTGATTCTAAGAAGCTGTACCTTCTTAGACTATATTTTAAATTTACATTAAAATTTTGTTTTTTTTTAGGTAAATTTAAAGTTGAACTAAAATTCTGTTTGTGGGCAACCAGCTATCACCAGGCTCGTTAGGCTTTTCACCTCTACCCACAAATCTTCTCACTATTTTGCTACATAGATGAGTTGATCCTTTTAGATTGTTTATGGGTAGCTCGTCTGGTTTCGGGGAGCTTAGCTTAAGTTCTCTTTGTTAAGTCGTTTCTGGCTAGTTCATTATGCAAAAGGTAAAAGGGGTAATCTTTGCTGTTTAATACTGTTAAGATGTCTTTCATCATTCCCTTACGGTACTATCTCTATCGCTCCAATTAAAATTTCTATCTCCTATACTTTTATTATTTAACTAAATGTTTTACTTTATATGTCTGTGATACTTAAGTTTGGGGTTAGTTGGGCTAGCTTTTGTTCAAAGTGGTCATAAGTAATGAAATCTTCTGGGTGTAGGCCAGACGCTTTAGTTAAGCTACACTTTGATTAATCCAAGCACACCTTCCGGTATGCTTACCTTGTTACGACTTGTCTCCTCTTGTGTCTTAGTTAAGTTAATATGGTTATGGTTGTGTCTTATTACTTGAGGAGGGTGACGGGCGGTGTGTGCGTGCTTCATGGCCCTATTCAATTAAGCTCTCTATTCTTAATTTACTACTAAATCCTCCTTCAGTTTTTAATTTCATAAAAACGTTCGTGGAATGTTCTTGGGTAGAAAATGTAGCCCATTTCTTCCCACCCCATAAGTTACACCTTGACCTAACTTTTTTATGTAAAATGATTGTGCTTACTATTCTACCTTTTGAGGGTTTGCTGAAGATGGCGGTATATAGACTGAATTAGCAAAGGGTGGTGAGGTTTATCGGGGTTTATCGATTATAGAACAGGCTCCTCTAGAGGGATATAAAGCACCGCCAAGTCCTTTGAGTTTTAAGCTATTGCTAGTAGTCCTCTGGCGAATTATTTTGTTGTAAAATTATCTATGTTTAGGGCTAAGCATAGTGGGGTATCTAATCCCAGTTTGGGTCTTAGCTATCGTGTAGTCAGATTATTATAAAGTCACTTTCGTGGTCTATTTTATGGTAACTGTAGCTTTTTACGGCTTAGTTAAGTTTTAACTTTAGTGCAAAGGTATCTTAAACACGCTTTACGCCGTGGGCCTATTAGTTTGGGTTAATCGTATGACCGCGGTGGCTGGCACGAAATTTACCAACCCTTTTTAGTATGGCTTAGTCAAACTTTCGTTTATGGCTTAATTTTTATCACTGCTGTATCCCGTGGGGGTGTGGCTTAGCAAGGTGTTATGAGCTACTTAAGAGTGTGCTTGATACCTGCTCCTTTAGATCACTGCTGATTTTAAGGGCATTCTCACTGGGGCGTGGAGACTTGCATGTGTAAGTCTACTAAGAACTAATAGGAAGGCTAGGACCAAACCTTTGTGTTTATGGAGTCGTGCGACTCATCTTGGCATTTTCAGTGCCTTGCTTTATTAATTAAGCTACATTAACTTATACTGAAATTGTAGTGTGTATAATAAATAAAATACATAGTAAATATGAGAGGAAAAAAAAAGGGGATGCTATCTATAGATAGACCACGAGATCGAATGCGTGTAAGACTGTTGTGTTAAGTTAACTAGAGTAGCAATACATTTGTATACAATTTAAATAAAGCTTGTGAGTATTGTATGCACTTAGTCCTGTTTTTGGGGTTTGGCAGGACATAAATAAGTGTATAATAGATGACATGAGTTTATGGGGGGTAAGGGGGGTTTGTATAAGTTAACTTAATGTCTTGCGCGTGTACGTACGTGTACACACGTGTACGTACGTGTACACACGTGTACGTACGTGTACACACGTGTACGTACGTGTACACACGTGTACGTACGTGTACACACGTGTACGTACGTGTACACACGTGTACGTACGTGTACGTACGTGTACGTACGTGTACGTACGTGTACACACGTGTACGTACGTGTACACACGTGTACGTACGTGTACACACGTGTACGTACGTGTACGTACGTGTACACACGTGTGTCCTAGAATTATATGTCCTGAAACCATTGACTGAATAGCACCTTGATTTTATGCGTGAGTTGATAAATGATAATGAATAAGTCCAGCTACAAGTTATTTGACTGC
>NW_027554518.1:0-34304 GCF_053574225.1 Canis aureus
TGCCTGTTAATGCGAGGCTTCCGACAATCAGGGAAGTTGTGGTGAAGGGAAGGACTTTAAATAGGCCACCTATCTTTCGAATGTCTTGTTCATCGTTTAGGCTGTGGATAATTGACCCTGAACATATGAATAACATAGCTTTAAAAAATGCGTGAGTGCAGATGTGTAAGAAGGCTAGGTAAGGCTGGTTAATGCCAATTGTTACTATTATTAGGCCTAGTTGGCTTGAGGTAGAGAACGCTACAATTTTTTTGATATCGTTCTGTGTAAGAGCGCAGATTGCAGTAAATAGTGTAGTAATAGCCCCTAAGCATAAAGTGAGGGTTTGAATAGTTTGATTATGCTCTATTAGTGGATGAAAGCGGATAAGAAGAAATACTCCTGCTACAACTATTGTGCTTGAGTGAAGTAGGGCTGATACAGGAGTGGGGCCTTCTATGGCTGAGGGGAGTCAGGGATGTAAGCCGAATTGAGCAGATTTACCGGTAGCTGCTAATAGTAAGCCAAGTAGCGGCAAATTAAAATTATCGTTTGTTGTAATAAAGATTTGTTGAAGGTCTCATGTGTTTAAGTTCAATAGAAACCATGCTATGGTTATAATGAAGCCTACATCTCCAATACGGTTATAGAGGATAGCTTGTAGGGCAGCTGTATTTGCATCGGTTCGGCCGTATCATCATCCAATAAGTAAAAATGATATAATGCCAACTCCTTCTCAGCCAATGAATAGTTGGAATATGTTGTTTGCGGTGACTAAGACTATTATAGTAATAAGAAATAAGAGAAGATACTTGAAAAATCGGTTAATATAAGGATCGGAGTGTATATATCATATAGAAAACTCTATAATAGACCACGTGACAAAAAGGGCTACGGGCACAAAGATTATTGAGAAGTAGTCTAATTTAAAACTCATGGATAGTTTATGGTCTGGATTGTTATTCAATGTCAGTTTGAAACAATTGTTTCCTGTCCTGAGTAGATGAATATTATTGTGGGAATTATGCTAATTATGAATGCGTAAGAAGTAGCGGTTTTTACATAGTATGGGTATAGCTTATTTTTGTAGAGTTTAGTAGAGGTTATAATGATGGGCAAAGTAAGAATGACTAGAGCTGTGATTATGCATGAAGTAAATATATTTATTACTTTTATTTGGAGTTGCACCAATTTTTTGGTTCCTAAGACCAATGGATTACTTCTATCCTATAAAAGTTGAAAAAGCCATGTTCTTATACATGGGAGCATGAGTTAGCAGTTCTTGCAGTACTTTTTCGGTAAGCAAAAAGGTTTGAGCTTTTATTATTAGATTCACAATCTAATGTTTTTGTTAAACTATGCTTACAGTAGATGGGACCGAGAATAATTTTAGGGTTAAGGGATAGGAGGAGTAGAGGCAGTAGATGCAAGGTTATTAGGGCATTTTCTCGTGTGAATGACGGTTTGATATTTTTGATATGGTGGGAATATTTACCACGCTGTGTGGTGATTAGTATATAAAGTGAGTATAGGGCAGTGATGGTGATGTTAATTCCTATTAGAATAATAGTAATGTTGGATCATGAGAATGAGGATATCACTACAAATAGTTCTCCGATAAGATTAATTGTTGGAGGAAGAGCCAGATTTGTGAGGCTTGCTAATAACCATCAGGCTGCTATCAGGGGAAGGAGGGTTTGAAGTCCTCGTGCGAGAATCATAGTACGGCTATGGATTCGTTCGTAATTGGAGTTGGCTAAGCAGAATAGCATCGAGGATGTTAAACCATGGGCAATTATTAGGGCTGTTGCACCTATATAACTTCATGGTGTTTGAATAAGAACCGCTACAATAACGAGTGCCATATGACTAACTGAGGAGTATGCAATTAGGGATTTTAGATCTGTTTGACGGAGACAGATAGAGCTTGTTATGATTATGCCTCATAGAGATAATATTATGAAAGGATACGCTATGAAGTTGGTCAGGGGGTTTAGTAGGGTTGTAATTCGTATCATGCCATAGCCTCCTAATTTCAGGAGTACGGCGGCAAGTACCATGGAGCCGGCAATAGGGGCCTCTACGTGTGCTTTTGGTAGTCACAAGTGGAGGCCGTATAGAGGTATCTTTACTATGAATGCTATCATGCATGCCAATCATAAGAAAACATTAGATCAGGAGTTTGGCAGAGGTTGAATTCAGTATTGAATTATGAGAAAATTTAGGGAGCCCATGAAATTGTGGATGTAAAGGAGAGCTACTAGGAGTGGGAGAGATCCTATTAAAGTATAAATAAGAAGTAGAGCCCTGCGTTTAGTCGTTCAGTTTGATTCCCCCATCGGGTAATAATGATCAGGGTTGGGATTAGTGTTGCCTCAAATAGGATGTAAAAGAAGATAAGTTCAGAGGCGGTGAAAGTTATAATTAGGAACAACTGGAGAAGAATCAGTATTGAAATATATAGTTTTTTTCGAGTTAAGGGTTCTTTTGATAAATGGTGTTGGCTTGCTATAAGTATAAGGGGTAGAAGTCATGTTGTAAGTGCTAGTAGCGGTGCTGATAGGGAGTCAGAGAAAAATATTAAGGAGGGGTTCAATGTATTATCATTTGGTTGATTCAGGTAGAATAAGCTGATTAAGCTGATTAGCAAACCATATGTTGTCGTGTTAATTCAGATTATGTTAGGCTTTGATACTCATGTAAGGGGGATCAGTATGATAGTGGGGATGATAATTTTTAGCATTGTAAGAGGTTTAGGTTTTGTACGTAATCAGTCCCGTAGGTGTTAGATACTATAACTAGTAGAGATAGTCCTAATGCTGCTTCGCAGGCAGCAAATACTAGTAGTACGATTGGTATCATGCTGGCTAATGTAAGGTGGTTGTTGAGAATAGTTACAGATATTATTACAAATAGTGATAATATTATGCCCTCTAAGCATAGTAGCGATGATATTAGGTGTGATCGATAAACAAGTATACCTATTAGAGAAAGAATGAATGCCAGAAAGATATTAATATATACTATGGACATATGATAATTATGAGATAAATCATAATCTAATGAGTCGAAATCATTTGTTTTGGCTTAAACTAATTATCATATTCGGTTCATTCTAGCCCTTTTCGGTTCATTCGTACGCTAGGCTTGCAGCTAGGAGGGAGATTAGTAGGAGTGCTATGATAAGTATTGTTGTCAACTTGTTGGTTTGTGACGCTCAGGGAAGTGGGAGTAGGAGTGCGATTTCTAGGTCGAAAAGCAGGAATGTGATGGCAACTAGGAAGAATTTTATAGAGAAAGGTAGGCGAGCAGATCCCATGGGGTCAAAACCACATTCGTAGGGGCTTGTCTTGTCTGTATAAATATTTAGTTGGGGAAGTCAGAATGCGATTAGTACAAGTAAGGACGCTAGGGTTACATTAGTTATCAAGGTTAGTATTACGTTTATTACTTCTTTCCAGGTTGATCTGGAGCTAACTGATTGGAAGTCAATTGTACTAGTTATACTAAAGAAATAGGATCCTCATCAATAAATAGATACATATAAGAATAGTCAGACTACATCAACAAAGTGTCAATATCATGCAGCGGCTTCAAATCCGAAGTGGTGGTTTGATGTGAAGTGGTAGTATAGTTGTCGGAGAAAGCACACGATAAGGAATGTGGAGCCAATAATTACATGTAGTCCGTGAAACCCAGTAGCTATAAAAAAGGTAGATCCGTACACTCCGTCGGAGATTGTAAAAGATGTCTCGTAGTATTCGGAGGCCTGTAATAGTGTAAAATATACGCCTAAGGAGATTGTAATAAATAGGCCTTGAAGTATGTGTTTACGATTGCCTTCTATTAAACTATGATGGGCTCAAGTAATAGATACTCCGGAGGCTAGGAGGACTGAGGTGTTGAGTAGAGGAACTTCTAGTGGGTTAAGAGGAATAATGCCGGTGGGAGGTCAGCAACCTCCAAGTTCAGGAGTAGGGGCTAGGCTGGAATGGTAAAAGGCTCAAAAGAAGCCTGCAAAGAAAAATACTTCTGATACAATAAAAAGAACTATTCCGTACCGTAGTCCTTTTTGTACAATAGGGGTGTGATGTCCTTGGAATGTGCCTTCTCGGATCACATCTCGTCATCACTGGTATATGGTTAGCAGGTTGGTTGTGAATCCTAATGTAAGTAGGGATATTGAGTTATAGTGAAATCATATGATAAGACCCGATGTTATAAGAAGGGCAGAAAGGGCTCCTGTTAGCGGTCATGGGCTTGGGTTAACTATATGGTAAGCGTGAGTTTGGTGGGTCATTAGGTGTTGTCATGTAAGTATAGACTTACTAGTAAGGTAAAGACATAGGCTTGAATTAAGGCAACAGCAAACTCTAGAATCGTAAATAGAATTAAAATAATAAAAGTGATGAAAGCTGTGGTCGCGCTAATATTAATAAGAGCTAAGGTAGCCCCTCCAATCAAATGGATTAGGAGGTGTCCTGCAGTAATATTGGCGGTTAATCGAACGGCTAGAGCTATGGGTTGAATGAATAGACTAATAGTTTCGATGATTACTAGTATTGGAATTAGGGGAAGAGGGGTGCCTTGGGGTAGAAAGTGTGCCAAGGATGCTTTGGTCTTATAGCGGAAACCGGTAATTACTGTCCCTGCTCATAGGGGGATTGCTATTCCGAGGTTTATAGAGAGTTGTGTCGTGGGCGTAAATGAGTGGGGTAGTAGTCCAAGTAGGTTAGTTGAACCAATGAATAGAATTAGTGATATAAGTATGAGAGCTCAGGTTCGTCCCTTTTGATTATGAATTGCTAGTATTTGTTTTGATGTTAATTGAATTAATCATTGCTGAATGGAGATTAACCGATTATTGATTAGGCGATTGGGTGCTGGGAATAAATGGAAGGGAATATGACGATCAGTACTACAATAGGGAGACCTATTATTGAGGGGGCAGCGAAAGAGGCGAATAAATTTTCGTTCATTTGTTTTCTCAAGGATTATGTTGACTAGTGATTTTAGTAGACTTGGTTATTGGGTTTTCCGGGTAGTGGTGATTTGAAATTTTTAGTTGGAATAGAATGAAGAGGGTGAGAAATATTGAAAAGATTATAATAAATCAGGTGGATGTGTCTAGCTGTGGCATTTCATTAAGGGGAGGTTAAAACTCCCAGTCTTTAACTTAAAAGGTTAATGCTTTATAGCTTCTTAATGAGTAAGTCTAGTCTAGGTTATACTATTAAGGCAGATCAGGTTTCAAAATAAGATAGGGGGACTATTTCAAGAACAATGGGTATAAAGCTATGGTTAGATCCGCAGATTTCAGAGCACTGGCCATAATACAGTCCCGGTCGTATGGCTATAAGGGTGGTTTGGTTTAGTCGTCCTGGAATAGCGTCAGTTTTTAGACCTAGTGATGGAACAGCTCATGAATGCAAAACGTCTTCTGAAGAAATAAGTATTCGGATGGTTATTTCTATTGGGAGGACAACTCGGTTGTCTACTTCTAATAGTCGGAGTTCTCCTGGCTTTAATTCTTGTGTTGGGATTATGTAGGAGTCAAAGTTTAAGTCTTCATAATCAGTATATTCATAGCTTCAGTATCATTGGTGGCCTATTGTTTTCACGGTTAAAGAGGGGTTATTGATTTCGTCTATTATATAAAGGATTCGGAGGGAAGGTAGAGCGATTAGGATTAGGATAATGGCGGGTAGGATAGTTCATACTGTTTCTACTTCCTGTGCGTCTATTGTGCTTGTATGAGTTAATTTTGTAGTCAATATTAGGGAAATGATGTAGAGAACTAAAGAACTGATTAAGAATACAATTATTAGTGTATGGTCATGAAAATGAAGTAGCTCCTCTATAATAGGGGAGGTTGCGTCCTGTAATCCGAGTTGAAATGGGTACGCCATAGAGGTATATAGGGGTTTCACCTATAATTTAACCTTGACAAAGTTATGTAATATTTTACTAATACCTCCTGATTGAGAAAGACATAGTGGTTATGACATTGGCTTGAAACCAATTTTAGGGGGTTCGATTCCTTCCTTTCTTATTTTTGGATTACATATGTAGGTTCTTCGAACGTGTGATATGGAGGGGGACATCCATGTAGTCATTCAATATTAGTTGTAGTAAGTTCTACTATAGCAACTTCTCGTTTGGATGCAAAGGCCTCTCAGATTATAAAAATTATAAGCATCACCGCTGTAAGCGAGATAAACGATCCTATAGAGGAGACGGTATTTCAGGTGGTATATGCATCTGGATAGTCAGAGTACCGACGAGGTATTCCGGATAAACCTAGGAAATGCTGAGGGAAGAAAGTTATATTTACTCCCACAAATATAATTGTAAAGTGAATCTTTGCTCAAGTATCGTTAAGAGTATAACCTGAGAATAAGGGGAATCAGTGGGCAAATCCTCCCATAATGGCAAAAACTGCTCCCATTGAGAGCACATAGTGAAAATGAGCTACAACATAATACGTATCATGAAGAACGATGTCTAAGGACGAATTAGCTAGGACAATGCCTGTTAGCCCGCCTACTGTGAATAAGAAAATAACCCTAAAGCTCATAGCATAGCTGGAGATCATTTAATATTGCCTCCGTGAAGTGTTGCCAGTCAACTAAATACTTTTACTCCTGTTGGAATAGCGATAATTATAGTGGCGGATGTGAAGTATGCTCGTGTGTCTACGTCTATTCCTACAGTAAACATATGGTGAGCTCATACGATAAAGCCTAAAAACCCAATAGATATTATTGCCCATACTATTCCTATATAGCCGAAAGGCTCTTTTTTCCCTGAGTAGTAAGTGACAATGTGAGAAATTATTCCGAACCCTGGCAGGATAAGAATGTAAACTTCAGGATGTCCGAAGAATCAGAATAAGTGTTGATATAGGATAGGGTCTCCTCCTCCAGCGGGATCGAAAAATGTCGTATTAAGATTACGGTCTGTTAAAAGTATTGTAATTCCAGCAGCCAGTACAGGCAGGGATAGTAGGAGTAGAACTGCTGTAATTAGTACTGATCATACAAATAGGGGGGTTTGATACTGGGATATTGCAGGGGGTTTTATGTTGATAATAGTAGTAATGAAATTAATTGCCCCTAAAATAGAAGAGACTCCGGCTAAATGTAAGGAGAAAATTGTAAGATCAACGGATGCTCCTGCATGGGCCAGATTGCCAGCCAGTGGGGGGTAAACGGTCCACCCCGTTCCTGCACCTGCTTCTACCATAGAAGATGCTAATAGTAGAAGAAAAGATGGAGGAAGAAGTCAGAAGCTCATGTTATTTATTCGGGGGAATGCCATGTCCGGAGCACCAATTATTAATGGCACTAGTCAGTTTCCAAAGCCCCCAATTATAATGGGCATGACTATGAAGAAGATTATTACGAAAGCATGGGCGGTTACGACGACGTTATAAATTTGATCGTCGCCTAGTAAAGTACCGGGCTGACCTAGTTCGGCTCGGATGAGGAGGCTCAAGGCAGTGCCTACTATGCCGGCTCATGCTCCAAATAGTAAGTATAAAGTACCAATATCTTTGTGATTAGTAGAGAACAGTCATCGGTTAATGAACATAGGTAAAATGGCTGATAAAAGCATTAGACTGTAAATCTAAAAATAGAGGTTTAAGTCCTCTTTTTGCCAAGCTCTGTGGTGAATTTTCATATTGAATTGCAAATTCAAAGAAGCAGCCTAGACGCCGCCGGGGCTTCTCCCGCCTTTTTTTTCTACGCGGCGGGAGAAGGTAGATTGAAGCCAGTTACTAGGGTATTTAGCTGTTAACTAAAATTTCGTGAGGTAGAAGCTCACCAATCTAGGGAGGGCTTAGCTTAATTAAAGTGTTTGATTTGCATTCAATTGATGTAAGATAGATTCTTGCAGCCCTTAGAGGTGATTTGGTCAGGGGTTAAGTGTATAGCACTTGCTTAGAGCTTTGAAGGCTCTTGGTCTGGTCTAACCTAAACTCCTAGTCCAAGACTGATAATATAGGTGTTAGCGGGAGTAGTATAGTTGAGATAATGATTAAGGGGGGTAGTAGGGTTGCCTTTTTTGTGTACTCGAATTGTCATTTTATTTTTATGTTATTTGTGGACGGGAATATGGTAAGTGCGGTGCTATATGTGAGTCGCAGGTAGAAATATAAGTTAAGTAGAGCGGTGATGGCTATTAGTGTTGGAATAATAATTATGTTATTTTTTGTTAATTCTTGAATAATTATTCATTTAGGGATGAAGCCAGATAATGGGGGTAGTCCTCCTAGGGATAATATTAAGATTAAGATTATGGAGGTGATTAGGGGAAATTTATTTCATATGTGGGATAAGGATAAGGTTGTGGTGGATGAGTTTAATATGAATAGTATGAAGGTAGATAGTGTTATTAGAATATATAAAGTTAAGTTTAGGATTATTATTGTAGGGTTGTAAATAATGATAGCGGCTATTCAGCCTATGTGGGCAATGGAGGAGTATGCTATGATTTTTCGTAGTTGAGTTTGATTTAGTCCGCCTCAGCCTCCTACTAGAACGGATGCGAGGGCTATTAGTATAAGAAGGTTGGTGTTAATTGATGGGGAGATTTGATATAGGATGGATATAGGTGCGATTTTTTGTCATGTTAGTAGGATTATTCCTGATATAAGTGTTACTCCTTGTGCTACTTCGGGAACTCAGAAGTGGAATGGAGATAGGCCTAGTTTTATTGTTAGGGCGGTGGTTATTATGATGGATGCGATGGGGTTTGAGATTTTTGAGATTACTCATTGGCCGGAGTAAAGAAGGTTAATGGTGACTCCTATTATTAGTAATATTGAGGCAGTAGCTTGTGTAAGAAAATATTTTGTAGAGGCTTCTATGGCTCGTGGATTATACTTTTTTATGAGGATAGGGATGATGGCTAGCATGTTTATTTCGAATCCAATTCAGATCAGTAATCAGTGCGAGCTTAGTATGACGATTATGGTCCCTGCCATGATAGTTGCTATAATAATAGTGAGAATAGGGGGTTTTATTAGTACGGGAAGGGTATAAACCAACATTTTCGGGGTATGGGCCCGATAGCTTAATTTAGCTGACCTTACTGTAGAATATAGTGTAAGTTTGGTAGCACGAAGATCTTTGAATTCTTAAGATTAGGTTCGAAGCCTATTATTCTAGAAATAAGAGGATTTAAACCTCTATTATTTACTCTATCAAAGTAACTCTTTTATCAGACATATTTCTTATGTTTGGGGTGGGATACTCGCGGTAATAATGGGTAAGGCAACATGTCATATGCATAGGCTAAAGTTAGGGGTAGAAAATTTTTTCACAATAAGTGTATTAATTGATCATAGCGGAATCGAGGGTATGATGCTCGAATTCATAGGAAGCAGATAGTTAGTAAGAGGGTTTTTATAGTGAAGTTAATAGAGTAGAGTTCTGGTATAAATGGGTTGTGGAATGCACCGAAGAATAGAATTGTTGTGAGGATATTTATTATAATGATATTTGCGTACTCTGCTAGAAAGAATAGGGCAAAAGGACCCGCTGCATACTCTACGTTAAATCCAGAAACTAGTTCGGATTCTCCTTCAGTTAAGTCGAAGGGGGCTCGGTTAGTTTCTGCTAGAGTAGAAATGAATCATATCATGGCTAGGGGCCAGGCCGGAAAGATTAGTCATATATGTTCTTGGGTGATAATTAGTGTGGATAGTGTAAATGACCCGTTTATTAGGAGGACTGATAGGAGAATGATTGCTAGTGTTACTTCATATGAGATTGTTTGAGCTACTGCTCGGAGGGCTCCGATTAGAGCGTATTTGGAGTTTGAGGCTCATCCTGACCAAAGGATGGAGTATACGGCGAGACTTGATATTGCTAGTATGAATAGGACTCCTAAGTTTATATTAATGAGTGGGTAGGGCATTGGGAGAGGGATTCATATAGTTAGGGCTAGTGATAGAGCTAGAATGGGGGCTAGAATGAATATTGATATGGAGGATGTAAGTGGTCGTAGAGGTTCTTTTGTGAAGAGTTTTACTGCATCTGCGATTGGTTGAAGGAGGCCGTAGGGGCCTACGATATTAGGCCCTTTTCGAAGTTGTATGTAGCCTAAGACTTTTCGTTCAACGAGGGTGAGGAAGGCTACGGCAAGAAGGATTGGGATGATAAGAGAGATAATGTTGATAAAGAACATTTTGTTAGGGAGAGGAATTGAACCTCTGATAATAAAGGTTTAAGTTTTACGCAGTTACCGGGCTCTGCCACCCTAACAAAGCCCCTTTTCTCGGGCTTATGAGGAGATAAACTGGTTAGATTGAGTTGACTTCATCTATTAGTTTTAAGGCGCCTTTGTGAGGTAGGCCTTACATCCCTTGTCCTTTCGTACTGGGGAGGTTATATAATAGATAGAAACCGACCTGGATTACTCCGGTCTGAACTCAGATCACGTAGGACTTTAATCGTTGAACAAACGAACCCTTAATAGCTGCTGCACCATTAGGATGTCCTGATCCAACATCGAGGTCGTAAATCCAACATCGAGGTCGTAAACCCTATTGTCGATATGGACTCTTGAATAGGATTGCGCTGTTATCCCTAGGGTAACTTGTTCCGTTGATCAAAAATTATTGGATCAATAAGTGATGTTATATTTTGACTTGTGGGTCTAAATTTTAATCACTCGGGAGTTTTTTTATATTCCGAGGTCACCCCAACCTAAATTGCTAACCCACAATAATGGTGTAATGTTATGCCTTGTAGGTATTTAGTATCCATAAGTTTGGGTTAGTTAATTAAAGCTCCATAGGGTCTTCTCGTCTTATTGTGGCATTCCCGCCTCTTCACGGGAAGGTCAATTTCACTGATTGGGAATAAGAGACAGTTAAACCCTCGTGTGGCCATTCATACAAGTCCTTATTTAGAGAACAAATGATTATGCTACCTTTGCACGGTCAGGATACCGCGGCCGTTAAACAAGTGTCACTGGGCAGGCAGTGCCTCCAATACTAGAAATGCTGGAGGTGATGTTTTTGGTAAACAGGCGGGGTTTGTGTTTGCCGAGTTCCTTTTACTCCTTTTAATCTTTCCTTAAATGCATGCCTGTGTTGGGTTAACAATAGGGTAGATAAGTATTTCATTTTTGGGTTGATATTATCAGATTGTTAACTATCAGTGGTCTATCCGTTTCTGATATAAGCTTATGCGGGGAGAAAATAGTTCTTGTTACTCATACTAGCATTGTTGCTTCTATATTTAAATAGAATGGCCCAGGAGGTATAATTAGGAGTTGATGTAATATGATTGGGATTAAGTTATATTGTTTGTTGAGCTGGAACGCTTTCTCAATTGGTGGCTGCTTTTAAGCCAACTATGGTGATGTTAGTATATACTCTCTAATAAAGGTTGTATCCTGATTCTAAGAAGCTGTACCTTCTTAGACTATATTTTAAATTTACATTAAAATTTTGTTTTTTTTAGGTAAATTTAAAGTTGAACTAAAATTCTGTTTGTGGGCAACCAGCTATCACCAGGCTCGTTAGGCTTTTCACCTCTACCCACAAATCTTCTCACTATTTTGCTACATAGATGAGTTGATCCTTTTAGATTGTTTATGGGTAGCTCGTCTGGTTTCGGGGAGCTTAGCTTAAGTTCTCTTTGTTAAGTCGTTTCTGGCTAGTTCATTATGCAAAAGGTAAAAGGGGTAATCTTTGCTGTTTAATACTGTTAAGATGTCTTTCATCATTCCCTTACGGTACTATCTCTATCGCTCCAATTAAAATTTCTATCTCCTATACTTTTATTATTTAACTAAATGTTTTACTTTATATGTCTGTGATACTTAAGTTTGGGGTTAGTTGGGCTAGCTTTTGTTCAAAGTGGTCATAAGTAATGAAATCTTCTGGGTGTAGGCCAGACGCTTTAGTTAAGCTACACTTTGATTAATCCAAGCACACCTTCCGGTATGCTTACCTTGTTACGACTTGTCTCCTCTTGTGTCTTAGTTAAGTTAATATGGTTATGGTTGTGTCTTATTACTTGAGGAGGGTGACGGGCGGTGTGTGCGTGCTTCATGGCCCTATTCAATTAAGCTCTCTATTCTTAATTTACTACTAAATCCTCCTTCAGTTTTTAATTTCATAAAAACGTTCGTGGAATGTTCTTGGGTAGAAAATGTAGCCCATTTCTTCCCACCCCATAAGTTACACCTTGACCTAACTTTTTTATGTAAAATGATTGTGCTTACTATTCTACCTTTTGAGGGTTTGCTGAAGATGGCGGTATATAGACTGAATTAGCAAAGGGTGGTGAGGTTTATCGGGGTTTATCGATTATAGAACAGGCTCCTCTAGAGGGATATAAAGCACCGCCAAGTCCTTTGAGTTTTAAGCTATTGCTAGTAGTCCTCTGGCGAATTATTTTGTTGTAAAATTATCTATGTTTAGGGCTAAGCATAGTGGGGTATCTAATCCCAGTTTGGGTCTTAGCTATCGTGTAGTCAGATTATTATAAAGTCACTTTCGTGGTCTATTTTATGGTAACTGTAGCTTTTTACGGCTTAGTTAAGTTTTAACTTTAGTGCAAAGGTATCTTAAACACGCTTTACGCCGTGGGCCTATTAGTTTGGGTTAATCGTATGACCGCGGTGGCTGGCACGAAATTTACCAACCCTTTTTAGTATGGCTTAGTCAAACTTTCGTTTATGGCTTAATTTTTATCACTGCTGTATCCCGTGGGGGTGTGGCTTAGCAAGGTGTTATGAGCTACTTAAGAGTGTGCTTGATACCTGCTCCTTTAGATCACTGCTGATTTTAAGGGCATTCTCACTGGGGCGTGGAGACTTGCATGTGTAAGTCTACTAAGAACTAATAGGAAGGCTAGGACCAAACCTTTGTGTTTATGGAGTCGTGCGACTCATCTTGGCATTTTCAGTGCCTTGCTTTATTAATTAAGCTACATTAACTTATACTGAAATTGTAGTGTGTATAATAAATAAAATACATAGTAAATATGAGAGGAAAAAAAAAGGGGATGCTATCTATAGATAGACCACGAGATCGAATGCGTGTAAGACTGTTGTGTTAAGTTAACTAGAGTAGCAATACATTTGTATACAATTTAAATAAAGCTTGTGAGTATTGTATGCACTTAGTCCTGTTTTTGGGGTTTGGCAGGACATAAATAAGTGTATAATAGATGACATGAGTTTATGGGGGGTAAGGGGGGTTTGTATAAGTTAACTTAATGTCTTGCGCGTGTACGTACGTGTACACACGTGTACGTACGTGTACACACGTGTACGTACGTGTACACACGTGTACGTACGTGTACGTACGTGTACGTACGTGTACACACGTGTACGTACGTGTACACACGTGTACGTACGTGTACACACGTGTACGTACGTGTACACACGTGTACGTACGTGTACACACGTGTACGTACGTGTACACACGTGTACGTACGTGTACACACGTGTACGTACGTGTACACACGTGTACGTACGTGTACACACGTGTACGTACGTGTACACACGTGTACGTACGTGTACACACGTGTGTCCTAGAATTATATGTCCTGAAACCATTGACTGAATAGCACCTTGATTTTATGCGTGAGTTGATAAATGATAATGAATAAGTCCAGCTACAAGTTATTTGACTGCATTAGGGCCGCGACGGGCATATTCCCTGAGAGCAGAAGATAAGTTAGAGTTAGTGCCGTTGCGGTCATAGATGAGTGATAGCAGATTCCCCCCCTAAAAATAAAAGATACCAAATGCATGACACCACAGTTATGTGTGATCATGGGCTGATTAGTCACTAGTCCATCGAGATGTCCCATTTGCGAGAATTAGTAGGATTGGAATAAATAGAGTCATGGCCCTGAGGTAAGAACCAGATGCCAGGTATAGTTTCATGATAGTAACCCCCACATTAGCATGGGCCCGGAGCGAGAAGAGTGACATTACAGGCAAGGATTGATGGTTTCTCGAGGCATGGTGATTAAGCCCTTATTGGACTAAGTGATATGCATCTAGTTACTGTTGAGGATCAATGGGTTGTGGAATTGGACTAGACATGTCCTATGTAAAGATATAATATCATGTACATGCTTATATGCATGGGGCAAGCCATTAATGCACGACGTACATAGGGGAGGGAAAGAAGGATTTTTTGGAGATACTGACATAGCACAGTAGAGGTGGTCCAATATATGAATGTAGGGGGTGTCAGGGAATAGTTTAAGAAGAATTTCAGCTTTGGGTGCTGATGGTGGAGCAAGAGCTTCTTCCTTGAGTCTTAGGGAGGGCGACTACTCTCCATTTTTGGTTTACAAGACCAAGGTAATGATTATACTACAAAGACTCTTCATTTTAGAAGATTATTTTCGATAACGCTAATTGTTGGCATTAGAATCAATAGGATGGTGAAATATAGAATTGAGGCGACCTGTCCGATAATGATGAAAGGGTGTTCAACTGGCTGTCCTCCAATCCAAGTTAAAGTGAGAAGATCGGCGACTAAAAGTCAGAATAGGCATTGGCTGAGGGGTCGGAATATTATACTGCGTTGCTTAGATGTGTGGAGGAATGGAATGAATGCTAAAATTAGGATGGAGAATACTAGGGCGAGTACACCTCCTAATTTATTAGGGATAGATCGTAGGATGGCATAGGCGAATAGGAAGTATCATTCAGGTTTGATATGTGGAGGGGTGTTTAGGGGGTTTGCAGGGGTGTAGTTGTCTGGATCTCCTAATAGGTCTGGTGAAAATAAAACTAGTGATATTAAGACTAGGAGCAGGAGTAGGATTCCTAGGATATCTTTAATTGTGTAGTAGGGGTGAAACGGAATTTTGTCTGAGTCTGATGTGATTCCTGAGGGGTTGTTGGATCCGGTTTCGTGTAGAAATAGGAGGTGTACTATTGCTAGAGCTGCGATGATGAATGGAAAGATAAAATGAAATGCAAAGAATCGTGTTAAGGTTGCTTTGTCTACTGAGAAGCCACCTCAGATTCACTCTACTAAGTTGGTTCCGATATAGGGGATGGCGGAGAGAAGGTTAGTGATTAAGTTGCCCCTCAAAATGATATTTGTCCTCACGGCAGTACATAGCCTATGAATGCTGTGGCTATGGTTGCGAAGAGTAGTACAATTCCAATGTTTCATGTTTCTATGAATACATAGGATCCATAGTATAGGCCTCGTCCCACATGTATGAATAGGCAGATGAAGAATATGGAAGCGCCATTTGCATGTATATAGCGGATAATTCAGCCGTAGTTAACGTCTCGACAGATGTGGGTGACCGATGAAAAAGCTGTGGCCGTGTCCGATGTGTAGTGTATAGCTAGAAATAAACCTGTTAGAATCTGTAGAATCAAGCATACTCCTAATAAGGACCCGAAATTCCATCAAGCAGAGATGTTAGATGGCGCTGGGAGGTCAATGAATGAATTGTTGACAATTTTGGCTAGTGGGTGGGTTTTTCGAATGTTGGTCATTAATGTTCTTATAGTTGAAATACAACGATGATTTTTCATGTCATTAGTCATGGTTAAATTCCATGTAGGAATAATGATAACATACATTGTATTTATTTTAAGTATCGTTTTTGTGATGAGTTTTGTGGGTTTTGCCACTAAACCATCTCCTATTTATGGTGGGCTTGTGCTAATTATTAGCGGTGGGATTGGTTGTGCGATTGTTCTGAATTTTGGGGGTTCTTTTTTAGGGCTGATAGTGTTTTTAATTTATTTGGGGGGTATATTAGTAGTATTTGGTTATACAACTGCTATGGCTACTGAGCAATACCCTGAGGTGTGAGTTTCAAATAAGGCTGTTCTAGCGGCTTTTATTACTGGTCTATTGTCTGAGTTGTTGACTGCTTGCTATATTTTGAAGGATGATGAGGTGGAGGTAGTATTAAAGTTTAATGGAATAGGGGATTGGGTAATTTATGATACGGGGGACTCTGGGTTTTTTAGTGAAGAGGCTATGGGTATTGCGGCTTTATATAGTTATGGAACCTGGTTGGTGATTGTTACAGGTTGGTCGCTGTTAACTGGTGTGTTGGTTATCATGGAAGTTACCCGTGGTAATTAAGGATTAGTAGGCTGAGAATTTTAGTTAGTATGAACGATAGGAAATAGAGCTTGATGAGACCCTTTTGATTTGAAATAAGGGTAGAAGATTTTATTTGGAAATACGAGATTGATTTGGGTAGGATGTTTTCTAGTCAGATGGAGTCCAGAAGTATAGATGCTGATTTCTGGCTGATGGTTAAACTTGTTTTAGGTGTGAGGCGGTGCATAATGGTTGGATAATAGCCAAGGAGGGTGGAAAATTTAAAGTAATTAGATGGATAGTTAAATTTGAGTCCTTGTATGGTAAGGTTTAGTTCTAGTGCCAGGATGAAACCCAAGATAGTTACTGCAAGGGCTATCATTTTTAGATAATGAGGCATAGTTATCTGTGGGATGGTGGTGGGTGTGATGCTGTGGGAGATAATGTATCCTGCAAATACACTTCCGATAAGGAGTCGTTTAATAGAGTTAATTAGGAGAGGATTATTCTCGTTGATAAGGATTATAGGGGAGAAGCGGGGCTGGCCTAGTAGAGCGAAGAATATAATTCGGGTGCTGTAGGCAGCGGTTAGGGATGTGGCAACGAGTGTAATTAAGAGGGCTCAGGCGTTGGTATTCGACGTGTTAGCGGACTCGATGATCAGGTCTTTGGAGTAGAATCCTGTAAGGAAAGGTATGCCTGTTAATGCGAGGCTTCCGACAATCAGGGAAGTTGTGGTGAAGGGAAGGACTTTAAATAGGCCACCTATCTTTCGAATGTCTTGTTCATCGTTTAGGCTGTGGATAATTGACCCTGAACATATGAATAACATAGCTTTAAAAAATGCGTGAGTGCAGATGTGTAAGAAGGCTAGGTAAGGCTGGTTAATGCCAATTGTTACTATTATTAGGCCTAGTTGGCTTGAGGTAGAGAACGCTACAATTTTTTTGATATCGTTCTGTGTAAGAGCGCAGATTGCAGTAAATAGTGTAGTAATAGCCCCTAAGCATAAAGTGAGGGTTTGAATAGTTTGATTATGCTCTATTAGTGGATGAAAGCGGATAAGAAGAAATACTCCTGCTACAACTATTGTGCTTGAGTGAAGTAGGGCTGATACAGGAGTGGGGCCTTCTATGGCTGAGGGGAGTCAGGGATGTAAGCCGAATTGAGCAGATTTACCGGTAGCTGCTAATAGTAAGCCAAGTAGCGGCAAATTAAAATTATCGTTTGTTGTAATAAAGATTTGTTGAAGGTCTCATGTGTTTAAGTTCAATAGAAACCATGCTATGGTTATAATGAAGCCTACATCTCCAATACGGTTATAGAGGATAGCTTGTAGGGCAGCTGTATTTGCATCGGTTCGGCCGTATCATCATCCAATAAGTAAAAATGATATAATGCCAACTCCTTCTCAGCCAATGAATAGTTGGAATATGTTGTTTGCGGTGACTAAGACTATTATAGTAATAAGAAATAAGAGAAGATACTTGAAAAATCGGTTAATATAAGGATCGGAGTGTATATATCATATAGAAAACTCTATAATAGACCACGTGACAAAAAGGGCTACGGGCACAAAGATTATTGAGAAGTAGTCTAATTTAAAACTCATGGATAGTTTTATGGTCTGGATTGTTATTCAATGTCAGTTTGAAACAATTGTTTCCTGTCCTGAGTAGATGAATATTATTGTGGGAATTATGCTAATTATGAATGCGTAAGAAGTAGCGGTTTTTACATAGTATGGGTATAGCTTATTTTTGTAGAGTTTAGTAGAGGTTATAATGATGGGCAAAGTAAGAATGACTAGAGCTGTGATTATGCATGAAGTAAATATATTTATTACTTTTATTTGGAGTTGCACCAATTTTTTGGTTCCTAAGACCAATGGATTACTTCTATCCTATAAAAGTTGAAAAAGCCATGTTCTTATACATGGGAGCATGAGTTAGCAGTTCTTGCAGTACTTTTTCGGTAAGCAAAAAGGTTTGAGCTTTTATTATTAGATTCACAATCTAATGTTTTTGTTAAACTATGCTTACAGTAGATGGGACCGAGAATAATTTTAGGGTTAAGGGATAGGAGGAGTAGAGGCAGTAGATGCAAGGTTATTAGGGCATTTTCTCGTGTGAATGACGGTTTGATATTTTTGATATGGTGGGAATATTTACCACGCTGTGTGGTGATTAGTATATAAAGTGAGTATAGGGCAGTGATGGTGATGTTAATTCCTATTAGAATAATAGTAATGTTGGATCATGAGAATGAGGATATCACTACAAATAGTTCTCCGATAAGATTAATTGTTGGAGGAAGAGCCAGATTTGTGAGGCTTGCTAATAACCATCAGGCTGCTATCAGGGGAAGGAGGGTTTGAAGTCCTCGTGCGAGAATCATAGTACGGCTATGGATTCGTTCGTAATTGGAGTTGGCTAAGCAGAATAGCATCGAGGATGTTAAACCATGGGCAATTATTAGGGCTGTTGCACCTATATAACTTCATGGTGTTTGAATAAGAACCGCTACAATAACGAGTGCCATATGACTAACTGAGGAGTATGCAATTAGGGATTTTAGATCTGTTTGACGGAGACAGATAGAGCTTGTTATGATTATGCCTCATAGAGATAATATTATGAAAGGATACGCTATGAAGTTGGTCAGGGGGTTTAGTAGGGTTGTAATTCGTATCATGCCATAGCCTCCTAATTTCAGGAGTACGGCGGCAAGTACCATGGAGCCGGCAATAGGGGCCTCTACGTGTGCTTTTGGTAGTCACAAGTGGAGGCCGTATAGAGGTATCTTTACTATGAATGCTATCATGCATGCCAATCATAAGAAAACATTAGATCAGGAGTTTGGCAGAGGTTGAATTCAGTATTGAATTATGAGAAAATTTAGGGAGCCCATGAAATTGTGGATGTAAAGGAGAGCTACTAGGAGTGGGAGAGATCCTATTAAAGTATAAAATAAGAAGTAGAGCCCTGCGTTTAGTCGTTCAGTTTGATTCCCCCATCGGGTAATAATGATCAGGGTTGGGATTAGTGTTGCCTCAAATAGGATGTAAAAGAAGATAAGTTCAGAGGCGGTGAAAGTTATAATTAGGAACAACTGGAGAAGAATCAGTATTGAAATATATAGTTTTTTTCGAGTTAAGGGTTCTTTTGATAAATGGTGTTGGCTTGCTATAAGTATAAGGGGTAGAAGTCATGTTGTAAGTGCTAGTAGCGGTGCTGATAGGGAGTCAGAGAAAAATATTAAGGAGGGGTTCAATGTATTATCATTTGGTTGATTCAGGTAGAATAAGCTGATTAAGCTGATTAGCAAACCATATGTTGTCGTGTTAATTCAGATTATGTTAGGCTTTGATACTCATGTAAGGGGGATCAGTATGATAGTGGGGATGATAATTTTTAGCATTGTAAGAGGTTTAGGTTTTGTACGTAATCAGTCCCGTAGGTGTTAGATACTATAACTAGTAGAGATAGTCCTAATGCTGCTTCGCAGGCAGCAAATACTAGTAGTACGATTGGTATCATGCTGGCTAATGTAAGGTGGTTGTTGAGAATAGTTACAGATATTATTACAAATAGTGATAATATTATGCCCTCTAAGCATAGTAGCGATGATATTAGGTGTGATCGATAAACAAGTATACCTATTAGAGAAAGAATGAATGCCAGAAAGATATTAATATATACTATGGACATATGATAATTATGAGATAAATCATAATCTAATGAGTCGAAATCATTTGTTTTGGCTTAAACTAATTATCATATTCGGTTCATTCTAGCCCCTTTTCGGTTCATTCGTACGCTAGGCTTGCAGCTAGGAGGGAGATTAGTAGGAGTGCTATGATAAGTATTGTTGTCAACTTGTTGGTTTGTGACGCTCAGGGAAGTGGGAGTAGGAGTGCGATTTCTAGGTCGAAAAGCAGGAATGTGATGGCAACTAGGAAGAATTTTATAGAGAAAGGTAGGCGAGCAGATCCCATGGGGTCAAAACCACATTCGTAGGGGCTTGTCTTGTCTGTATAAATATTTAGTTGGGGAAGTCAGAATGCGATTAGTACAAGTAAGGACGCTAGGGTTACATTAGTTATCAAGGTTAGTATTACGTTTATTACTTCTTTCCAGGTTGATCTGGAGCTAACTGATTGGAAGTCAATTGTACTAGTTATACTAAAGAAATAGGATCCTCATCAATAAATAGATACATATAAGAATAGTCAGACTACATCAACAAAGTGTCAATATCATGCAGCGGCTTCAAATCCGAAGTGGTGGTTTGATGTGAAGTGGTAGTATAGTTGTCGGAGAAAGCACACGATAAGGAATGTGGAGCCAATAATTACATGTAGTCCGTGAAACCCAGTAGCTATAAAAAAGGTAGATCCGTACACTCCGTCGGAGATTGTAAAAGATGTCTCGTAGTATTCGGAGGCCTGTAATAGTGTAAAATATACGCCTAAGGAGATTGTAATAAATAGGCCTTGAAGTATGTGTTTACGATTGCCTTCTATTAAACTATGATGGGCTCAAGTAATAGATACTCCGGAGGCTAGGAGGACTGAGGTGTTGAGTAGAGGAACTTCTAGTGGGTTAAGAGGAATAATGCCGGTGGGAGGTCAGCAACCTCCAAGTTCAGGAGTAGGGGCTAGGCTGGAATGGTAAAAGGCTCAAAAGAAGCCTGCAAAGAAAAATACTTCTGATACAATAAAAAGAACTATTCCGTACCGTAGTCCTTTTTGTACAATAGGGGTGTGATGTCCTTGGAATGTGCCTTCTCGGATCACATCTCGTCATCACTGGTATATGGTTAGCAGGTTGGTTGTGAATCCTAATGTAAGTAGGGATATTGAGTTATAGTGAAATCATATGATAAGACCCGATGTTATAAGAAGGGCAGAAAGGGCTCCTGTTAGCGGTCATGGGCTTGGGTTAACTATATGGTAAGCGTGAGTTTGGTGGGTCATTAGGTGTTGTCATGTAAGTATAGACTTACTAGTAAGGTAAAGACATAGGCTTGAATTAAGGCAACAGCAAACTCTAGAATCGTAAATAGAATTAAAATAATAAAAGTGATGAAAGCTGTGGTCGCGCTAATATTAATAAGAGCTAAGGTAGCCCCTCCAATCAAATGGATTAGGAGGTGTCCTGCAGTAATATTGGCGGTTAATCGAACGGCTAGAGCTATGGGTTGAATGAATAGACTAATAGTTTCGATGATTACTAGTATTGGAATTAGGGGAAGAGGGGTGCCTTGGGGTAGAAAGTGTGCCAAGGATGCTTTGGTCTTATAGCGGAAACCGGTAATTACTGTCCCTGCTCATAGGGGGATTGCTATTCCGAGGTTTATAGAGAGTTGTGTCGTGGGCGTAAATGAGTGGGGTAGTAGTCCAAGTAGGTTAGTTGAACCAATGAATAGAATTAGTGATATAAGTATGAGAGCTCAGGTTCGTCCCTTTTGATTATGAATTGCTAGTATTTGTTTTGATGTTAATTGAATTAATCATTGCTGAATGGAGATTAACCGATTATTGATTAGGCGATTGGGTGCTGGGAATAAAATGGAAGGGAATATGACGATCAGTACTACAATAGGGAGACCTATTATTGAGGGGGCAGCGAAAGAGGCGAATAAATTTTCGTTCATTTGTTTTCTCAAGGATTATGTTGACTAGTGATTTTAGTAGACTTGGTTATTGGGTTTTCCGGGTAGTGGTGATTTGAAATTTTTAGTTGGAATAGAATGAAGAGGGTGAGAAATATTGAAAAGATTATAATAAATCAGGTGGATGTGTCTAGCTGTGGCATTTCATTAAGGGGAGGTTAAAACTCCCAGTCTTTAACTTAAAAGGTTAATGCTTTATAGCTTCTTAATGAGTAAGTCTAGTCTAGGTTATACTATTAAGGCAGATCAGGTTTCAAAATAAGATAGGGGGACTATTTCAAGAACAATGGGTATAAAGCTATGGTTAGATCCGCAGATTTCAGAGCACTGGCCATAATACAGTCCCGGTCGTATGGCTATAAGGGTGGTTTGGTTTAGTCGTCCTGGAATAGCGTCAGTTTTTAGACCTAGTGATGGAACAGCTCATGAATGCAAAACGTCTTCTGAAGAAATAAGTATTCGGATGGTTATTTCTATTGGGAGGACAACTCGGTTGTCTACTTCTAATAGTCGGAGTTCTCCTGGCTTTAATTCTTGTGTTGGGATTATGTAGGAGTCAAAGTTTAAGTCTTCATAATCAGTATATTCATAGCTTCAGTATCATTGGTGGCCTATTGTTTTCACGGTTAAAGAGGGGTTATTGATTTCGTCTATTATATAAAGGATTCGGAGGGAAGGTAGAGCGATTAGGATTAGGATAATGGCGGTAGGATAGTTCATACTGTTTCTACTTCCTGTGCGTCTATTGTGCTTGTATGAGTTAATTTTGTAGTCAATATTAGGGAAATGATGTAGAGAACTAAAGAACTGATTAAGAATACAATTATTAGTGTATGGTCATGAAAATGAAGTAGCTCCTCTATAATAGGGGAGGTTGCGTCCTGTAATCCGAGTTGAAATGGGTACGCCATAGAGGTATATAGGGGTTTCACCTATAATTTAACCTTGACAAAGTTATGTAATATTTTACTAATACCTCCTGATTGAGAAAGACATAGTGGTTATGACATTGGCTTGAAACCAATTTTAGGGGGTTCGATTCCTTCCTTTCTTATTTTTGGATTACATATGTAGGTTCTTCGAACGTGTGATATGGAGGGGGACATCCATGTAGTCATTCAATATTAGTTGTAGTAAGTTCTACTATAGCAACTTCTCGTTTGGATGCAAAGGCCTCTCAGATTATAAAAATTATAAGCATCACCGCTGTAAGCGAGATAAACGATCCTATAGAGGAGACGGTATTTCAGGTGGTATATGCATCTGGATAGTCAGAGTACCGACGAGGTATTCCGGATAAACCTAGGAAATGCTGAGGGAAGAAAGTTATATTTACTCCCACAAATATAATTGTAAAGTGAATCTTTGCTCAAGTATCGTTAAGAGTATAACCTGAGAATAAGGGGAATCAGTGGGCAAATCCTCCCATAATGGCAAAAACTGCTCCCATTGAGAGCACATAGTGAAAATGAGCTACAACATAATACGTATCATGAAGAACGATGTCTAAGGACGAATTAGCTAGGACAATGCCTGTTAGCCCGCCTACTGTGAATAAGAAAATAAACCCTAAAGCTCATAGCATAGCTGGAGAATCATTTAATATTGCCTCCGTGAAGTGTTGCCAGTCAACTAAATACTTTTACTCCTGTTGGAATAGCGATAATTATAGTGGCGGATGTGAAGTATGCTCGTGTGTCTACGTCTATTCCTACAGTAAACATATGGTGAGCTCATACGATAAAGCCTAAAAACCCAATAGATATTATTGCCCATACTATTCCTATATAGCCGAAAGGCTCTTTTTTCCCTGAGTAGTAAGTGACAATGTGAGAAATTATTCCGAACCCTGGCAGGATAAGAATGTAAACTTCAGGATGTCCGAAGAATCAGAATAAGTGTTGATATAGGATAGGGTCTCCTCCTCCAGCGGGATCGAAAAATGTCGTATTAAGATTACGGTCTGTTAAAAGTATTGTAATTCCAGCAGCCAGTACAGGCAGGGATAGTAGGAGTAGAACTGCTGTAATTAGTACTGATCATACAAATAGGGGGGTTTGATACTGGGATATTGCAGGGGGTTTTATGTTGATAATAGTAGTAATGAAATTAATTGCCCCTAAAATAGAAGAGACTCCGGCTAAATGTAAGGAGAAAATTGTAAGATCAACGGATGCTCCTGCATGGGCCAGATTGCCAGCCAGTGGGGGGTAAACGGTCCACCCCGTTCCTGCACCTGCTTCTACCATAGAAGATGCTAATAGTAGAAGAAAAGATGGAGGAAGAAGTCAGAAGCTCATGTTATTTATTCGGGGGAATGCCATGTCCGGAGCACCAATTATTAATGGCACTAGTCAGTTTCCAAAGCCCCAATTATAATGGGCATGACTATGAAGAAGATTATTACGAAAGCATGGGCGGTTACGACGACGTTATAAATTTGATCGTCGCCTAGTAAAGTACCGGGCTGACCTAGTTCGGCTCGGATGAGGAGGCTCAAGGCAGTGCCTACTATGCCGGCTCATGCTCCAAATAGTAAGTATAAAGTACCAATATCTTTGTGATTAGTAGAGAACAGTCATCGGTTAATGAACATAGGTAAAATGGCTGATAAAAGCATTAGACTGTAAATCTAAAAATAGAGGTTTAAGTCCTCTTTTTGCCAAGCTCTGTGGTGAATTTTCATATTGAATTGCAAATTCAAAGAAGCAGCCTAGACGCCGCCGGGGCTTCTCCCGCCTTTTTTTTCTACGCGGCGGGAGAAGGTAGATTGAAGCCAGTTACTTGGGTATTTAGCTGTTAACTAAAATTTCGTGAGGTAGAAGCTCACCAATCTAGGGAGGGCTTAGCTTAATTAAAGTGTTTGATTTGCATTCAATTGATGTAAGATAGATTCTTGCAGCCCTTAGAGGTGATTTGGTCAGGGGTTAAGTGTATAGCACTTGCTTAGAGCTTTGAAGGCTCTTGGTCTGGTCTAACCTAAACTCCTAGTCCAAGACTGATAATATAGGTGTTAGCGGGAGTAGTATAGTTGAGATAATGATTAAGGGGGGTAGTAGGGTTGCCTTTTTTGTGTACTCGAATTGTCATTTTATTTTTATGTTATTTGTGGACGGGAATATGGTAAGTGCGGTGCTATATGTGAGTCGCAGGTAGAAATATAAGTTAAGTAGAGCGGTGATGGCTATTAGTGTTGGAATAATAATTATGTTATTTTTTGTTAATTCTTGAATAATTATTCATTTAGGGATGAAGCCAGATAATGGGGGTAGTCCTCCTAGGGATAATATTAAGATTAAGATTATGGAGGTGATTAGGGGAAATTTATTTCATATGTGGGATAAGGATAAGGTTGTGGTGGATGAGTTTAATATGAATAGTATGAAGGTAGATAGTGTTATTAGAATATATAAAGTTAAGTTTAGGATTATTATTGTAGGGTTGTAAATAATGATAGCGGCTATTCAGCCTATGTGGGCAATGGAGGAGTATGCTATGATTTTTCGTAGTTGAGTTTGATTTAGTCCGCCTCAGCCTCCTACTAGAACGGATGCGAGGGCTATTAGTATAAGAAGGTTGGTGTTAATTGATGGGGAGATTTGATATAGGATGGATATAGGTGCGATTTTTTGTCATGTTAGTAGGATTATTCCTGATATAAGTGTTACTCCTTGTGCTACTTCGGGAACTCAGAAGTGGAATGGAGATAGGCCTAGTTTTATTGTTAGGGCGGTGGTTATTATGATGGATGCGATGGGGTTTGAGATTTTTGAGATTACTCATTGGCCGGAGTAAAGAAGGTTAATGGTGACTCCTATTATTAGTAATATTGAGGCAGTAGCTTGTGTAAGAAAATATTTTGTAGAGGCTTCTATGGCTCGTGGATTATACTTTTTTATGAGGATAGGGATGATGGCTAGCATGTTTATTTCGAATCCAATTCAGATCAGTAATCAGTGCGAGCTTAGTATGACGATTATGGTCCCTGCCATGATAGTTGCTATAATAATAGTGAGAATAGGGGGTTTTATTAGTACGGGAAGGGTATAAACCAACATTTTCGGGGTATGGGCCCGATAGCTTAATTTAGCTGACCTTACTGTAGAATATAGTGTAAGTTTGGTAGCACGAAGATCTTTGAATTCTTAAGATTAGGTTCGAAGCCTATTATTCTAGAAATAAGAGGATTTAAACCTCTATTATTTACTCTATCAAAGTAACTCTTTTATCAGACATATTTCTTATGTTTGGGGTGGGATACTCGCGGTAATAATGGGTAAGGCAACATGTCATATGCATAGGGCTAAAGTTAGGGGTAGAAAATTTTTTCACAATAAGTGTATTAATTGATCATAGCGGAATCGAGGGTATGATGCTCGAATTCATAGGAAGCAGATAGTTAGTAAGAGGGTTTTTATAGTGAAGTTAATAGAGTAGAGTTCTGGTATAAATGGGTTGTGGAATGCACCGAAGAATAGAATTGTTGTGAGGATATTTATTATAATGATATTTGCGTACTCTGCTAGAAAGAATAGGGCAAAAGGACCCGCTGCATACTCTACGTTAAATCCAGAAACTAGTTCGGATTCTCCTTCAGTTAAGTCGAAGGGGGCTCGGTTAGTTTCTGCTAGAGTAGAAATGAATCATATCATGGCTAGGGGCCAGGCCGGAAAGATTAGTCATATATGTTCTTGGGTGATAATTAGTGTGGATAGTGTAAATGACCCGTTTATTAGGAGGACTGATAGGAGAATGATTGCTAGTGTTACTTCATATGAGATTGTTTGAGCTACTGCTCGGAGGGCTCCGATTAGAGCGTATTTGGAGTTTGAGGCTCATCCTGACCAAAGGATGGAGTATACGGCGAGACTTGATATTGCTAGTATGAATAGGACTCCTAAGTTTATATTAATGAGTGGGTAGGGCATTGGGAGAGGGATTCATATAGTTAGGGCTAGTGATAGAGCTAGAATGGGGGCTAGAATGAATATTGATATGGAGGATGTAAGTGGTCGTAGAGGTTCTTTTGTGAAGAGTTTTACTGCATCTGCGATTGGTTGAAGGAGGCCGTAGGGGCCTACGATATTAGGCCCTTTTCGAAGTTGTATGTAGCCTAAGACTTTTCGTTCAACGAGGGTGAGGAAGGCTACGGCAAGAAGGATTGGGATGATAAGAGAGATAATGTTGATAAAGAACATTTTGTTAGGGAGAGGAATTGAACCTCTGATAATAAAGGTTTAAGTTTTACGCAGTTACCGGGCTCTGCCACCCTAACAAAGCCCCTTTTCTCGGGCTTATGAGGAGATAAACTGGTTAGATTGAGTTGACTTCATCTATTAGTTTTAAGGCGCCTTTGTGAGGTAGGCCTTACATCCCTTGTCCTTTCGTACTGGGGGAGGTTATATAATAGATAGAAACCGACCTGGATTACTCCGGTCTGAACTCAGATCACGTAGGACTTTAATCGTTGAACAAACGAACCCTTAATAGCTGCTGCACCATTAGGATGTCCTGATCCAACATCGAGGTCGTAAACCCTATTGTCGATATGGACTCTTGAATAGGATTGCGCTGTTATCCCTAGGGTAACTTGTTCCGTTGATCAAAAATTATTGGATCAATAAGTGATGTTATATTTTGACTTGTGGGTCTAAATTTTAATCACTCGGGAGTTTTTTTATATTCCGAGGTCACCCCAACCTAAATTGCTAACCCACAATAATGGTGTAATGTTATGCCTTGTAGGTATTTAGTATCCATAAGTTTGGGTTAGTTAATTAAAGCTCCATAGGGTCTTCTCGTCTTATTGTGGCATTCCCGCCTCTTCACGGGAAGGTCAATTTCACTGATTGGGAATAAGAGACAGTTAAACCCTCGTGTGGCCATTCATACAAGTCCTTATTTAGAGAACAAATGATTATGCTACCTTTGCACGGTCAGGATACCGCGGCCGTTAAACAAGTGTCACTGGGCAGGCAGTGCCTCCAATACTAGAAATGCTGGAGGTGATGTTTTTGGTAAACAGGCGGGGTTTGTGTTTGCCGAGTTCCTTTTACTCCTTTTAATCTTTCCTTAAATGCATGCCTGTGTTGGGTTAACAATAGGGTAGATAAGTATTTCATTTTTGGGTTGATATTATCAGATTGTTAACTATCAGTGGTCTATCCGTTTCTGATATAAGCTTATGCGGGGAGAAAATAGTTCTTGTTACTCATACTAGCATTGTTGCTTCTATATTTAAATAGAATGGCCCAGGAGGTATAATTAGGAGTTGATGTAATATGATTGGGATTAAGTTATATTGTTTGTTGAGCTGGAACGCTTTCTCAATTGGTGGCTGCTTTTAAGCCAACTATGGTGATGTTAGTATATACTCTCTAATAAAGGTTGTATCCTGATTCTAAGAAGCTGTACCTTCTTAGACTATATTTTAAATTTACATTAAAATTTTGTTTTTTTTTAGGTAAATTTAAAGTTGAACTAAAATTCTGTTTGTGGGCAACCAGCTATCACCAGGCTCGTTAGGCTTTTCACCTCTACCCACAAATCTTCTCACTATTTTGCTACATAGATGAGTTGATCCTTTTAGATTGTTTATGGGTAGCTCGTCTGGTTTCGGGGAGCTTAGCTTAAGTTCTCTTTGTTAAGTCGTTTCTGGCTAGTTCATTATGCAAAAGGTAAAAGGGGTAATCTTTGCTGTTTAATACTGTTAAGATGTCTTTCATCATTCCCTTACGGTACTATCTCTATCGCTCCAATTAAAATTTCTATCTCCTATACTTTTATTATTTAACTAAATGTTTTACTTTATATGTCTGTGATACTTAAGTTTGGGGTTAGTTGGGCTAGCTTTTGTTCAAAGTGGTCATAAGTAATGAAATCTTCTGGGTGTAGGCCAGACGCTTTAGTTAAGCTACACTTTGATTAATCCAAGCACACCTTCCGGTATGCTTACCTTGTTACGACTTGTCTCCTCTTGTGTCTTAGTTAAGTTAATATGGTTATGGTTGTGTCTTATTACTTGAGGAGGGTGACGGGCGGTGTGTGCGTGCTTCATGGCCCTATTCAATTAAGCTCTCTATTCTTAATTTACTACTAAATCCTCCTTCAGTTTTTAATTTCATAAAAACGTTCGTGGAATGTTCTTGGGTAGAAAATGTAGCCCATTTCTTCCCACCCCATAAGTTACACCTTGACCTAACTTTTTTATGTAAAATGATTGTGCTTACTATTCTACCTTTTGAGGGTTTGCTGAAGATGGCGGTATATAGACTGAATTAGCAAAGGGTGGTGAGGTTTATCGGGGTTTATCGATTATAGAACAGGCTCCTCTAGAGGGATATAAAGCACCGCCAAGTCCTTTGAGTTTTAAGCTATTGCTAGTAGTCCTCTGGCGAATTATTTTGTTGTAAAATTATCTATGTTTAGGGCTAAGCATAGTGGGGTATCTAATCCCAGTTTGGGTCTTAGCTATCGTGTAGTCAGATTATTATAAAGTCACTTTCGTGGTCTATTTTATGGTAACTGTAGCTTTTTACGGCTTAGTTAAGTTTTAACTTTAGTGCAAAGGTATCTTAAACACGCTTTACGCCGTGGGCCTATTAGTTTGGGTTAATCGTATGACCGCGGTGGCTGGCACGAAATTTACCAACCCTTTTTAGTATGGCTTAGTCAAACTTTCGTTTATGGCTTAATTTTTATCACTGCTGTATCCCGTGGGGTTGTGGCTTAGCAAGGTGTTATGAGCTACTTAAGAGTGTGCTTGATACCTGCTCCTTTAGATCACTGCTGATTTTAAGGGCATTCTCACTGGGGCGTGGAGACTTGCATGTGTAAGTCTACTAAGAACTAATAGGAAGGCTAGGACCAAACCTTTGTGTTTATGGAGTCGTGCGACTCATCTTGGCATTTTCAGTGCCTTGCTTTATTAATTAAGCTACATTAACTTATACTGAAATTGTAGTGTGTATAATAAATAAAATACATAGTAAATATGAGAGGAAAAAAAAAGGGGATGCTATCTATAGATAGACCACGAGATCGAATGCGTGTAAGACTGTTGTGTTAAGTTAACTAGAGTAGCAATACATTTGTATACAATTTAAATAAAGCTTGTGAGTATTGTATGCACTTAGTCCTGTTTTTGGGGTTTGGCAGGACATAAATAAGTGTATAATAGATGACATGAGTTTATGGGGGGTAAGGGGGGTTTGTATAAGTTAACTTAATGTCTTGCGCGTGTACGTACGTGTACACACGTGTACGTACGTGTACACACGTGTACGTACGTGTACACACGTGTACGTACGTGTACGTACGTGTACGTACGTGTACACACGTGTACGTACGTGTACACACGTGTACGTACGTGTACACACGTGTACGTACGTGTACACACGTGTACGTACGTGTACACACGTGTACGTACGTGTACACACGTGTACGTACGTGTACACACGTGTACGTACGTGTACACACGTGTACGTACGTGTACACACGTGTACGTACGTGTACACACGTGTACGTACGTGTACACACGTGTACGTACGTGTACACACGTGTGTCCTAGAATTATATGTCCTGAAACCATTGACTGAATAGCACCTTGATTTTATGCGTGAGTTGATAAATGATAATGAATAAGTCCAGCTACAAGTTATTTGACTGCATTAGGGCCGCGACGGGCATATTCCCTGAGAGCAGAAGATAAGTTAGAGTTAGTGCCGTTGCGGTCATAGATGAGTGATAGCAGATTCCCCCCCTAAAAATAAAAGATACCAAATGCATGACACCACAGTTATGTGTGATCATGGGCTGATTAGTCACTAGTCCATCGAGATGTCCCATTTGCGAGAATTAGTAGGATTGGAATAAATAGAGTCATGGCCCTGAGGTAAGAACCAGATGCCAGGTATAGTTTCATGATAGTAACCCCCACATTAGCATGGGCCCGGAGCGAGAAGAGTGACATTACAGGCAAGGATTGATGGTTTCTCGAGGCATGGTGATTAAGCCCTTATTGGACTAAGTGATATGCATCTAGTTACTGTTGAGGATCAATGGGTTGTGGAATTGGACTAGACATGTCCTATGTAAAGATATAATATCATGTACATGCTTATATGCATGGGGCAAGCCATTAATGCACGACGTACATAGGGGAGGGAAAGAAGGATTTTTTGGAGATACTGACATAGCACAGTAGAGGTGGTCCAATATATGAATGTAGGGGGTGTCAGGGAATAGTTTAAGAAGAATTTCAGCTTTGGGTGCTGATGGTGGAGCAAGAGCTTCTTCCTTGAGTCTTAGGGAGGGCGACTACTCTCCATTTTTGGTTTACAAGACCAAGGTAATGATTATACTACAAAGACTCTTCATTTTAGAAGATTATTTTCGATAACGCTAATTGTTGGCATTAGAATCAATAGGATGGTGAAATATAGAATTGAGGCGACCTGTCCGATAATGATGAAAGGGTGTTCAACTGGCTGTCCTCCAATCCAAGTTAAAGTGAGAAGATCGGCGACTAAAAGTCAGAATAGGCATTGGCTGAGGGGTCGGAATATTATACTGCGTTGCTTAGATGTGTGGAGGAATGGAATGAATGCTAAAATTAGGATGGAGAATACTAGGGCGAGTACACCTCCTAATTTATTAGGGATAGATCGTAGGATGGCATAGGCGAATAGGAAGTATCATTCAGGTTTGATATGTGGAGGGGTGTTTAGGGGGTTTGCAGGGGTGTAGTTGTCTGGATCTCCTAATAGGTCTGGTGAAAATAAAACTAGTGATATTAAGACTAGGAGCAGGAGTAGGATTCCTAGGATATCTTTAATTGTGTAGTAGGGGTGAAACGGAATTTTGTCTGAGTCTGATGTGATTCCTGAGGGGTTGTTGGATCCGGTTTCGTGTAGAAATAGGAGGTGTACTATTGCTAGAGCTGCGATGATGAATGGAAAGATAAAATGAAATGCAAAGAATCGTGTTAAGGTTGCTTTGTCTACTGAGAAGCCACCTCAGATTCACTCTACTAAGTTGGTTCCGATATAGGGGATGGCGGAGAGAAGGTTAGTGATTACAGTTGCCCCTCAAAATGATATTTGTCCTCACGGCAGTACATAGCCTATGAATGCTGTGGCTATGGTTGCGAATAGTAGTACAATTCCAATGTTTCATGTTTCTATGAATACATAGGATCCATAGTATAGGCCTCGTCCCACATGTATGAATAGGCAGATGAAGAATATGGAAGCGCCATTTGCATGTATATAGCGGATAATTCAGCCGTAGTTAACGTCTCGACAGATGTGGGTGACCGATGAAAAAGCTGTGGCCGTGTCCGATGTGTAGTGTATAGCTAGAAATAAACCTGTTAGAATCTGTAGAATCAAGCATACTCCTAATAAGGACCCGAAATTCCATCAAGCAGAGATGTTAGATGGCGCTGGGAGGTCAATGAATGAATTGTTGACAATTTTGGCTAGTGGGTGGGTTTTTCGAATGTTGGTCATTAATGTTCTTATAGTTGAAATACAACGATGATTTTTCATGTCATTAGTCATGGTTAAATTCCATGTAGGAATAATGATAACATACATTGTATTTATTTTAAGTATCGTTTTTGTGATGAGTTTTGTGGGTTTTGCCACTAAACCATCTCCTATTTATGGTGGGCTTGTGCTAATTATTAGCGGTGGGATTGGTTGTGCGATTGTTCTGAATTTTGGGGGTTCTTTTTTAGGGCTGATAGTGGTTTTTAATTTATTTGGGGGGTATATTAGTAGTATTTGGTTATACAACTGCTATGGCTACTGAGCAATACCCTGAGGTGTGAGTTTCAAATAAGGCTGTTCTAGCGGCTTTTATTACTGGTCTATTGTCTGAGTTGTTGACTGCTTGCTATATTTTGAAGGATGATGAGGTGGAGGTAGTATTAAAGTTTAATGGAATAGGGGATTGGGTAATTTATGATACGGGGGACTCTGGGTTTTTTAGTGAAGAGGCTATGGGTATTGCGGCTTTATATAGTTATGGAACCTGGTTGGTGATTGTTACAGGTTGGTCGCTGTTAACTGGTGTGTTGGTTATCATGGAAGTTACCCGTGGTAATTAAGGATTAGTAGGCTGAGAATTATAGTTAGTATGAACGATAGGAAATAGAGCTTGATGAGACCCTTTTGATTTGAAATAAGGGTAGAAGATTTTATTTGGAAATACGAGATTGATTTGGGTAGGATGTTTCTAGTCAGATGGAGTCCAGAAGTATAGATGCTGATTTCTGGCTGATGGGTAAACTTGTTTTAGGTGTGAGGCGGTGCATAATGGTTGGATAATAGCCAAGGAGGGTGGAAAATTTAAAGTAATTAGATGGATAGTTAAATTGGAGTCCTTGTATGGTAAGGTTTAGTTCTAGTGCCAGGATGAAACCCAAGATAGTTACTGCAAGGGCTATCATTTTTAGATAATGAGGCATAGTTATCTGTGGGATGGTGGTGGGTGTGATGCTGTGGGAGATAATGTATCCTGCAAATACACTTCCGATAAGGAGTCGTTTAATAGAGTTAATTAGGAGAGGATTATTCTCGTTGATAAGGATTATAGGGGAGAAGCGGGGCTGGCCTAGTAGAGCGAAGAATATAATTCGGGTGCTGTAGGCAGCGGTTAGGGATGTGGCAACGAGTGTAATTAAGAGGGCTCAGGCGTTGGTATTCGACGTGTTAGCGGACTCGATGATCAGGTCTTTGGAGTAGAATCCTGTAAGGAAAGGTATGCCTGTTAATGCGAGGCTTCCGACAATCAGGGAAGTTGTGGTGAAGGGAAGGACTTTAAATAGGCCACCTATCTTTCGAATGTCTTGTTCATCGTTTAGGCTGTGGATAATTGACCCTGAACATATGAATAACATAGCTTTAAAAAATGCGTGAGTGCAGATGTGTAAGAAGGCTAGGTAAGGCTGGTTAATGCCAATTGTTACTATTATTAGGCCTAGTTGGCTTGAGGTAGAGAACGCTACAATTTTTTTTGATATCGTTCTGTGTAAGAGCGCAGATTGCAGTAAATAGTGTAGTAATAGCCCCTAAGCATAAAGTGAGGGTTTGAATAGTTTGATTATGCTCTATTAGTGGATGAAAGCGGATAAGAAGAAATACTCCTGCTACAACTATTGTGCTTGAGTGAAGTAGGGCTGATACAGGAGTGGGCCTTCTATGGCTGAGGGAGTCAGGGATGTAAGCCGAATTGAGCAGATTTACCGGTAGCTGCTAATAGTAAGCCAAGTAGCGGCAAATTAAAATTATCGTTTGTTGTAATAAAGATTTGTTGAAGGTCTCATGTGTTTAAGTTCAATAGAAACCATGCTATGGTTATAATGAAGCCTACATCTCCAATACGGTTATAGAGGATAGCTTGTAGGGCAGCTGTATTTGCATCGGTTCGGCCGTATCATCATCCAATAAGTAAAAATGATATAATGCCAACTCCTTCTCAGCCAATGAATAGTTGGAATATGTTGTTTGCGGTGACTAAGACTATTATAGTAATAAGAAATAAGAGAAGATACTTGAAAAATCGGTTAATATAAGGA
>NW_027554519.1:0-112173 GCF_053574225.1 Canis aureus
CTCCCAGCACCTAACATAAGGATGTTAGCCTCCACGTCTACAGTCTTGGCAGGATGCGGGAGGGGTCCTGCCCTGAGCTCTGCAATCCAAAGGAAGCATGCCTGCAGGCTAGCTTTCCACTAGCTGAGTTGTTATGGCCGTGAAAAAGAAGCAGCATCGTAAGTCAGGACGTTCCGTCAATACCGCTCTACCACCCCCGGAGACACAAACATTGAAGCCTGCACCTTGGCCCTTGCGTCCCACGAGCTTCCGACAAACAAGCCTAGTGAGGATATTCGTAACTCCACGTGCAGGCAGTGTGGAACTGGGAAGTACCGCGTGTCAGCTCACCTCACAGGAGGAAGTGCCCCAGAGAGATAGCTTTCAACAAGGTACTCGGGTTTGGAAGTTAGTATGCAGCTCCCTTCTGAGGGAGGAGTTGCTCAGAAGTCGCTGGATTGAGCTAAGGGTCACTTGCCGCTCACAAAGCTTGCGTCCCGTATCGAACGAAATCCTTTGGCAGCGAAGCATACAGGCGGTCAACGTGGGGGAGGTACAAACCACAAGCTCAATCCAAAGGAGCGTGCATGCCTTGGAGGCAGCCGTCTGCTAGGCGCGAAACTGACAAGGCAGACACTTGGTTCTCACTTCGCTACTGTCCCGCATACAACGAAATGCTGTGGAAGCAGACCGTACAGGCAGTCAGGATGGCCGAGGTAAAGGCCATGAGCTCAACTCTCAAACTGTGTATGCTTTGCAGGCCGATGTCTGCTAGGCGCTTATTCAGGGGAGCTAGAACCGAGCTACACTCAAACTGAACGAGGACGTTGGCAATCGCTCTATGGAACTCGGATACACGAGAGTGCAGGCCTGTCACTTCCACAAGGTTTTCACGAAACCCCTTCCGGCACCTAACGTAACTATGCTAAGACCTACGTCTACAGGCAGTCAGGATGCGGGAGGGTTCTGCCCTGACCTCAGCTCTCACAAGGAAGCATGCCTAGAAGCCAGCTTTCAACCAGCTGCCTTCTTATGGCAGTGAGAACGCAGCAGTATTCTGAGTCAGGAGGTTCCACGATTACCACTCTCCTGCACCTGGACATACCCCCCCCAGGTCTGCATTGTTCCACTTGTGTCTCAGAAGCCTCTGACAAACGTCTCTGGTGAAGATGTTGGAAACTCATTCTGCAGGCAGTGTGGAGCTGTGAGGGACTGAGTGTGAGCTCAACTCTCAGAAGTAAGTTGCCTCTGGACAGGGCGTTCAGCTAGCTTCTCACCTATGGAACTTAGCATGTAGCACCAGTCTCAGACAGAAATTACTAGGAAATCGCTGGATTGAGCTTGGAGGCACTTGTCTTGTGTGCCGGGACATTCCGCTTACCTCTCACAACACTTCAGTCACGCATCGAGCCTAGGCCTGTTTGCAGCGAAGTGTACGTGCAGCCAGGATGTGGGAAGTACAGGCCATCAGCTCAACACTCAAAAGTGTGTACGCCTGGGAGGCAGATGTCTGCTATCCACTCGTACATGGGAAGTAGAAACTAGCTACACTCTGATAGAAGAAGGCCGTAGGAAATCGCTGTATTCAACTCAGATACGCGTGAGTTCAGGCCCAACGCTTCCACATGCTTTCCTCACCACGTCTCCCAGCACCTAACATAAGGATGTTAGCCTCCACGTCTACAGTCTTGGCAGGATGCGGGAGGGGTCCTGCCCTGAGCTCTGCAATCCAAAGGAAGCATGCCTGCAGGCTAGCTTTCCACTAGCTGAGTTGTTATGGCCGTGAAAAAGAAGCAGCATCGTAAGTCAGGACGTTCCGTCAATACCGCTCTACCACCCCCGGAGACACAAACATTGAAGCCTGCACCTTGGCCCTTGCGTCCCACGAGCTTCCGACAAACAAGCCTAGTGAGGATATTCGTAACTCCACGTGCAGGCAGTGTGGAACTGGGAAGTACCGCGTGTCAGCTCACCTCACAGGAGGAAGTGCCCCAGAGAGATAGCTTTCAACAAGGTACTCGGGTTTGGAAGTTAGTATGCAGCTCCCTTCTGAGGGAGGAGTTGCTCAGAAGTCGCTGGATTGAGCTAAGGGTCACTTGCCGCTCACAAAGCTTGCGTCCCGTATCGAACGAAATCCTTTGGCAGCGAAGCATACAGGCGGTCAACGTGGGGGAGGTACAAACCACAAGCTCAATCCAAAGGAGCGTGCATGCCTTGGAGGCAGCCGTCTGCTAGGCGCGAAACTGACAAGGCAGACACTTGGTTCTCACTTCGCTACTGTCCCGCATACAACGAAATGCTGTGGAAGCAGACCGTACAGGCAGTCAGGATGGCCGAGGTAAAGGCCATGAGCTCAACTCTCAAACTGTGTATGCTTTGCAGGCCGATGTCTGCTAGGCGCTTATTCAGGGGAGCTAGAACCGAGCTACACTCAAACTGAACGAGGACGTTGGCAATCGCTCTATGGAACTCGGATACACGAGAGTGCAGGCCTGTCACTTCCACAAGGTTTTCACGAAACCCCTTCCGGCACCTAACGTAACTATGCTACGACCTACGTCTACAGGCAGTCAGGATGCGGGAGGGTTCTGCCCTGACCTCAGCTCTCACAAGGAAGCATGCCTAGAAGCCAGCTTTCAACCAGCTGCCTTCTTATGGCAGTGAGAACGCAGCAGTATTCTGAGTCAGGAGGTTCCACGATTACCACTCTCCTGCACCTGGACATACCCCCCCCAGGTCTGCATTGTTCCACTTGTGTCTCAGAAGCCTCTGACAAACGTCTCTGGTGAAGATGTTGGAAACTCATTCTGCAGGCAGTGTGGAGCTGTGAGGGACTGAGTGTGAGCTCAACTCTCAGAAGTAAGTTGCCTCTGGACAGGGCGTTCAGCTAGCTTCTCACCTATGGAACTTAGCATGTAGCACCAGTCTCAGACAGAAATTACTAGGAAATCGCTGGATTGAGCTTGGAGGCACTTGTCTTGTGTGCCGGGACATTCCGCTTACCTCTCACAACACTTCAGTCACGCATCGAGCCTAGGCCTGTTTGCAGCGAAGTGTACGTGCAGGCAGGATGTGGGAAGTACAGGCCATCAGCTCAACACTCAAAAGTGTGTACGCCTGGGAGGCAGATGTCTGCTATCCACTCGTACATGGGAAGTAGAAACTAGCTACACTCTGATAGAAGAAGGCCGTAGGAAATCGCTGTATTCAACTCAGATACGCGTGAGTTCAGGCCCAACGCTTCCACATGCTTTCCTCACCACGTCTCCCAGCACCTAACATAAGGATGTTAGCCTCCACGTCTACAGTCTTGGCAGGATGCGGGAGGGGTCCTGCCCTGAGCTCTGCAATCCAAAGGAAGCATGCCTGCAGGCTAGCTTTCCACTAGCTGAGTTGTTATGGCCGTGAAAAAGAAGCAGCATCGTAAGTCAGGACGTTCCGTCAATACCGCTCTACCACCCCCGGAGACACAAACATTGAAGCCTGCACCTTGGCCCTTGCGTCCCACGAGCTTCCGACAAACAAGCCTAGTGAGGATATTCGTAACTCCACGTGCAGGCAGTGTGGAACTGGGAAGTACCGCGTGTCAGCTCACCTCACAGGAGGAAGTGCCCCAGAGAGATAGCTTTCAACAAGGTACTCGGGTTTGGAAGTTAGTATGCAGCTCCCTTCTGAGGGAGGAGTTGCTCAGAAGTCGCTGGATTGAGCTAAGGGTCACTTGCCGCTCACAAAGCTTGCGTCCCGTATCGAACGAAATCCTTTGGCAGCGAAGCATACAGGCGGTCAACGTGGGGGAGGTACAAACCACAAGCTCAATCCAAAGGAGCGTGCATGCCTTGGAGGCAGCCGTCTGCTAGGCGCGAAACTGACAAGGCAGACACTTGGTTCTCACTTCGCTACTGTCCCGCATACAACGAAATGCTGTGGAAGCAGACCGTACAGGCAGTCAGGATGGCCGAGGTAAAGGCCATGAGCTCAACTCTCAAACTGTGTATGCTTTGCAGGCCGATGTCTGCTAGGCGCTTATTCAGGGGAGCTAGAACCGAGCTACACTCAAACTGAACGAGGACGTTGGCAATCGCTCTATGGAACTCGGATACACGAGAGTGCAGGCCTGTCACTTCCACAAGGTTTTCACGAAACCCCTTCCGGCACCTAACGTAACTATGCTACGACCTACGTCTACAGGCAGTCAGGATGCGGGAGGGTTCTGCCCTGACCTCAGCTCTCACAAGGAAGCATGCCTAGAAGCCAGCTTTCAACCAGCTGCCTTCTTATGGCAGTGAGAACGCAGCAGTATTCTGAGTCAGGAGGTTCCACGATTACCACTCTCCTGCACCTGGACATACCACCCCCAGGTCTGCATTGTTCCACTTGTGTCTCAGAAGCCTCTGACAAACGTCTCTGGTGAAGATGTTGGAAACTCATTCTGCAGGCAGTGTGGAGCTGTGAGGGACTGAGTGTGAGCTCAACTCTCAGAAGTAAGTTGCCTCTGGACAGGGCGTTCAGCTAGCTTCTCACCTATGGAACTTAGCATGTAGCACCAGTCTCAGACAGAAATTACTAGGAAATCGCTGGATTGAGCTTGGAGGCACTTGTCTTGTGTGCCGGGACATTCCGCTTACCTCTCACAACACTTCAGTCACGCATCGAGCCTAGGCCTGTTTGCAGCGAAGTGTACGTGCAGGCAGGATGTGGGAAGTACAGGCCATCAGCTCAACACTCAAAAGTGTGTACGCCTGGGAGGCAGATGTCTGCTATCCACTCGTACATGGGAGGTAGAAACTAGCTACACTCTGATAGAAGAAGGCCGTAGGAAATCGCTGTATTCAACTCAGATACGCGTGAGTTCAGGCCCAACGCTTCCACATGCTTTCCTCACCACGTCTCCCAGCACCTAACATAAGGATGTTAGCCTCCACGTCTACAGTCTTGGCAGGATGCGGGAGGGGTCCTGCCCTGAGCTCTGCAATCCAAAGGAAGCATGCCTGCAGGCTAGCTTTCCACTAGCTGAGTTGTTATGGCCGTGAAAAAGAAGCAGCATCGTAAGTCAGGACGTTCCGTCAATACCGCTCTACCACCCCCGGAGACACAAACATTGAAGCCTGCACCTTGGCCCTTGCGTCCCACGAGCTTCCGACAAACAAGCCTAGTGAGGATATTCGTAACTCCACGTGCAGGCAGTGTGGAACTGGGAAGTACCGCGTGTCAGCTCACCTCACAGGAGGAAGTGCCCCAGAGAGATAGCTTTCAACAAGGTACTCGGGTTTGGAAGTTAGTATGCAGCTCCCTTCTGAGGGAGGAGTTGCTCAGAAGTCGCTGGATTGAGCTAAGGGTCACTTGCCGCTCACAAAGCTTGCGTCCCGTATCGAACGAAATCCTTTGGCAGCGAAGCATACAGGCGGTCAACGTGGGGGAGGTACAAACCACAAGCTCAATCCAAAGGAGCGTGCATGCCTTGGAGGCAGCCGTCTGCTAGGCGCGAAACTGACAAGGCAGACACTTGGTTCTCACTTCGCTACTGTCCCGCATACAACGAAATGCTGTGGAAGCAGACCGTACAGGCAGTCAGGATGGCCGAGGTAAAGGCCATGAGCTCAACTCTCAAACTGTGTATGCTTTGCAGGCCGATGTCTGCTAGGCGCTTATTCAGGGGAGCTAGAACCGAGCTACACTCAAACTGAACGAGGACGTTGGCAATCGCTCTATGGAACTCGGATACACGAGAGTGCAGGCCTGTCACTTCCACAAGGTTTTCACGAAACCCCTTCCGGCACCTAACGTAACTATGCTACGACCTACGTCTACAGGCAGTCAGGATGCGGGAGGGTTCTGCCCTGACCTCAGCTCTCACAAGGAAGCATGCCTAGAAGCCAGCTTTCAACCAGCTGCCTTCTTATGGCAGTGAGAACGCAGCAGTATTCTGAGTCAGGAGGTTCCACGATTACCACTCTCCTGCACCTGGACATACCCCCCCCAGGTCTGCATTGTTCCACTTGTGTCTCAGAAGCCTCTGACAAACGTCTCTGGTGAAGATGTTGGAAACTCATTCTGCAGGCAGTGTGGAGCTGTGAGGGACTGAGTGTGAGCTCAACTCTCAGCAGTAAGTTGCCTCTGGACAGGGCGTTCAGCTAGCTTCTCACCTATGGAACTTAGCATGTAGCACCAGTCTCAGACAGAAATTACTAGGAAATCGCTGGATTGAGCTTGGAGGCACTTGTCTTGTGTGCCGGGACATTCCGCTTACCTCTCACAACACTTCAGTCACGCATCGAGCCTAGGCCTGTTTGCAGCGAAGTGTACGTGCAGGCAGGATGTGGGAAGTACAGGCCATCAGCTCAACACTCAAAAGTGTGTACGCCTGGGAGGCAGATGTCTGCTATCCACTCGTACATGGGAGGTAGAAACTAGCTACACTCTGATAGAAGAAGGCCGTAGGAAATCGCTGTATTCAACTCAGATACGCGTGAGTTCAGGCCCAACGCTTCCACATGCTTTCCTCACCACGTCTCCCAGCACCTAACATAAGGATGTTAGCCTCCACGTCTACAGTCTTGGCAGGATGCGGGAGGGGTCCTGCCCTGAGCTCTGCAATCCAAAGGAAGCATGCCTGCAGGCTAGCTTTCCACTAGCTGAGTTGTTATGGCCGTGAAAAAGAAGCAGCATCGTAAGTCAGGACGTTCCGTCAATACCGCTCTACCACCCCCGGAGACACAAACATTGAAGCCTGCACCTTGGCCCTTGCGTCCCACGAGCTTCCGACAAACAAGCCTAGTGAGGATATTCGTAACTCCACGTGCAGGCAGTGTGGAACTGGGAAGTACCGCGTGTCAGCTCACTTCACAGGAGGAAGTGCCCCAGAGAGATAGCTTTCAACAAGGTACTCGGGTTTGGAAGTTAGTATGCAGCTCCCTTCTGAGGGAGGAGTTGCTCAGAAGTCGCTGGATTGAGCTAAGGGTCACTTGCCGCTCACAAAGCTTGCGTCCCGTATCGAACGAAATCCTTTGGCAGCGAAGCATACAGGCGGTCAACGTGGGGGAGGTACAAACCACAAGCTCAATCCAAAGGAGCGTGCATGCCTTGGAGGCAGCCGTCTGCTAGGCGCGAAACTGACAAGGCAGACACTTG
Organism: Canis aureus; assembly: GCF_053574225.1. Taxonomy (NCBI): domain Eukaryota; kingdom Metazoa; phylum Chordata; class Mammalia; order Carnivora; family Canidae; genus Canis; species Canis aureus. The sequence continues at coordinate 7,108 of NW_027554519.1, forward strand.
GTTCTCACTTCGCTACTGTCCCGCATACAACGAAATGCTGTGGAAGCAGACCGTACAGGCAGTCAGGATGGCCGAGGTAAAGGCCATGAGCTCAACTCTCAAACTGTGTATGCTTTGCAGGCCGATGTCTGCTAGGCGCTTATTCAGGGGAGCTAGAACCGAGCTACACTCAAACTGAACGAGGACGTTGGCAATCGCTCTATGGAACTCGGATACACGAGAGTGCAGGCCTGTCACTTCCACAAGGTTTTCACGAAACCCCTTCCGGCACCTAACGTAACTATGCTACGACCTACGTCTACAGGCAGTCAGGATGCGGGAGGGTTCTGCCCTGACCTCAGCTCTCACAAGGAAGCATGCCTAGAAGCCAGCTTTCAACCAGCTGCCTTCTTATGGCAGTGAGAACGCAGCAGTATTCTGAGTCAGGAGGTTCCACGATTACCACTCTCCTGCACCTGGACATACCCCCCCCAGGTCTGCATTGTTCCACTTGTGTCTCAGAAGCCTCTGACAAACGTCTCTGGTGAAGATGTTGGAAACTCATTCTGCAGGCAGTGTGGAGCTGTGAGGGACTGAGTGTGAGCTCAACTCTCAGAAGTAAGTTGCCTCTGGACAGGGCGTTCAGCTAGCTTCTCACCTATGGAACTTAGCATGTAGCACCAGTCTCAGACAGAAATTACTAGGAAATCGCTGGATTGAGCTTGGAGGCACTTGTCTTGTGTGCCGGGACATTCCGCTTACCTCTCACAACACTTCAGTCACGCATCGAGCCTAGGCCTGTTTGCAGCGAAGTGTACGTGCAGGCAGGATGTGGGAAGTACAGGCCATCAGCTCAACACTCAAAAGTGTGTACGCCTGGGAGGCAGATGTCTGCTATCCACTCGTACATGGGAGGTAGAAACTAGCTACACTCTGATAGAAGAAGGCCGTAGGAAATCGCTGTATTCAACTCAGATACGCGTGAGTTCAGGCCCAACGCTTCCACATGCTTTCCTCACCACGTCTCCCAGCACCTAACATAAGGATGTTAGCCTCCACGTCTACAGTCTTGGCAGGATGCGGGAGGGGTCCTGCCCTGAGCTCTGCTCTCCAAAGGAAGCATGCCTGCAGGCTAGCTTTCCACTAGCTGAGTTGTTATGGCCGTGAAAAAGAAGCAGCATCGTAAGTCAGGACGTTCCGTCAATACCGCTCTACCACCCCCGGAGACACAAACATTGAAGCCTGCACCTTGGCCCTTGCGTCCCACGAGCTTCCGACAAACAAGCCTAGTGAGGATATTCGTAACTCCACGTGCAGGCAGTGTGGAACTGGGAAGTACCGCGTGTCAGCTCACCTCACAGGAGGAAGTGCCCCAGAGAGATAGCTTTCAACAAGGTACTCGGGTTTGGAAGTTAGTATGCAGCTCCCTTCTGAGGGAGGAGTTGCTCAGAAGTCGCTGGATTGAGCTAAGGGTCACTTGCCGCTCACAAAGCTTGCGTCCCGTATCGAACGAAATCCTTTGGCAGCGAAGCATACAGGCGGTCAACGTGGGGGAGGTACAAACCACAAGCTCAATCCAAAGGAGCGTGCATGCCTTGGAGGCAGCCGTCTGCTAGGCGCGAAACTGACAAGGCAGACACTTGGTTCTCACTTCGCTACTGTCCCGCATACAACGAAATGCTGTGGAAGCAGACCGTACAGGCAGTCAGGATGGCCGAGGTAAAGGCCATGAGCTCAACTCTCAAACTGTGTATGCTTTGCAGGCCGATGTCTGCTAGGCGCTTATTCAGGGGAGCTAGAACCGAGCTACACTCAAACTGAACGAGGACGTTGGCAATCGCTCTATGGAACTCGGATACACGAGAGTGCAGGCCTGTCACTTCCACAAGGTTTTCACGAAACCCCTTCCGGCACCTAACGTAACTATGCTACGACCTACGTCTACAGGCAGTCAGGATGCGGGAGGGTTCTGCCCTGACCTCAGCTCTCACAAGGAAGCATGCCTAGAAGCCAGCTTTCAACCAGCTGCCTTCTTATGGCAGTGAGAACGCAGCAGTATTCTGAGTCAGGAGGTTCCACGATTACCACTCTCCTGCACCTGGACATACCCCCCCCAGGTCTGCATTGTTCCACTTGTGTCTCAGAAGCCTCTGACAAACGTCTCTGGTGAAGATGTTGGAAACTCATTCTGCAGGCAGTGTGGAGCTGTGAGGGACTGAGTGTGAGCTCAACTCTCAGAAGTAAGTTGCCTCTGGACAGGGCGTTCAGCTAGCTTCTCACCTATGGAACTTAGCATGTAGCACCAGTCTCAGACAGAAATTACTAGGAAATCGCTGGATTGAGCTTGGAGGCACTTGTCTTGTGTGCCGGGACATTCCGCTTACCTCTCACAACACTTCAGTCACGCATCGAGCCTAGGCCTGTTTGCAGCGAAGTGTACGTGCAGGCAGGATGTGGGAAGTACAGGCCATCAGCTCAACACTCAAAAGTGTGTACGCCTGGGAGGCAGATGTCTGCTATCCACTCGTACATGGGAGGTAGAAACTAGCTACACTCTGATAGAAGAAGGCCGTAGGAAATCGCTGTATTCAACTCAGATACGCGTGAGTTCAGGCCCAACGCTTCCACATGCTTTCCTCACCACGTCTCCCAGCACCTAACATAAGGATGTTAGCCTCCACGTCTACAGTCTTGGCAGGATGCGGGAGGGGTCCTGCCCTGAGCTCTGCAATCCAAAGGAAGCATGCCTGCAGGCTAGCTTTCCACTAGCTGAGTTGTTATGGCCGTGAAAAAGAAGCAGCATCGTAAGTCAGGACGTTCCGTCAATACCGCTCTACCACCCCCGGAGACACAAACATTGAAGCCTGCACCTTGGCCCTTGCGTCCCACGAGCTTCCGACAAACAAGCCTAGTGAGGATATTCGTAACTCCACGTGCAGGCAGTGTGGAACTGGGAAGTACCGCGTGTCAGCTCACCTCACAGGAGGAAGTGCCCCAGAGAGATAGCTTTCAACAAGGTACTCGGGTTTGGAAGTTAGTATGCAGCTCCCTTCTGAGGGAGGAGTTGCTCAGAAGTCGCTGGATTGAGCTAAGGGTCACTTGCCGCTCACAAAGCTTGCGTCCCGTATCGAACGAAATCCTTTGGCAGCGAAGCATACAGGCGGGCAACGTGGGGGAGGTACAAACCACAAGCTCAATCCAAAGGAGCGTGCATGCCTTGGAGGCAGCCGTCTGCTAGGCGCGAAACTGACAAGGCAGACACTTGGTTCTCACTTCGCTACTGTCCCGCATACAACGAAATGCTGTGGAAGCAGACCGTACAGGCAGTCAGGATGGCCGAGGTAAAGGCCATGAGCTCAACTCTCAAACTGTGTATGCTTTGCAGGCCGATGTCTGCTAGGCGCTTATTCAGGGGAGCTAGAACCGAGCTACACTCAAACTGAACGAGGACGTTGGCAATCGCTCTATGGAACTCGGATACACGAGAGTGCAGGCCTGTCACTTCCACAAGGTTTTCACGAAACCCCTTCCGGCACCTAACGTAACTATGCTACGACCTACGTCTACAGGCAGTCAGGATGCGGGAGGGTTCTGCCCTGACCTCAGCTCTCACAAGGAAGCATGCCTAGAAGCCAGCTTTCAACCAGCTGCCTTCTTATGGCAGTGAGAACGCAGCAGTATTCTGAGTCAGGAGGTTCCACGATTACCACTCTCCTGCACCTGGACATACCCCCCCCAGGTCTGCATTGTTCCACTTGTGTCTCAGAAGCCTCTGACAAACGTCTCTGGTGAAGATGTTGGAAACTCATTCTGCAGGCAGTGTGGAGCTGTGAGGGACTGAGTGTGAGCTCAACTCTCAGAAGTAAGTTGCCTCTGGACAGGGCGTTCAGCTAGCTTCTCACCTATGGAACTTAGCATGTAGCACCAGTCTCAGACAGAAATTACTAGGAAATCGCTGGATTGAGCTTGGAGGCACTTGTCTTGTGTGCCGGGACATTCCGCTTACCTCTCACAACACTTCAGTCACGCATCGAGCCTAGGCCTGTTTGCAGCGAAGTGTACGTGCAGGCAGGATGTGGGAAGTACAGGCCATCAGCTCAACACTCAAAAGTGTGTACGCCTGGGAGGCAGATGTCTGCTATCCACTCGTACATGGGAGGTAGAAACTAGCTACACTCTGATAGAAGAAGGCCGTAGGAAATCGCTGTATTCAACTCAGATACGCGTGAGTTCAGGCCCAACGCTTCCACATGCTTTCCTCACCACGTCTCCCAGCACCTAACATAAGGATGTTAGCCTCCACGTCTACAGTCTTGGCAGGATGCGGGAGGGGTCCTGCCCTGAGCTCTGCTCTCCAAAGGAAGCATGCCTGCAGGCTAGCTTTCCACTAGCTGAGTTGTTATGGCCGTGAAAAAGAAGCAGCATCGTAAGTCAGGACGTTCCGTCAATACCGCTCTACCACCCCCGGAGACACAAACATTGAAGCCTGCACCTTGGCCCTTGCGTCCCACGAGCTTCCGACAAACAAGCCTAGTGAGGATATTCGTAACTCCACGTGCAGGCAGTGTGGAACTGGGAAGTACCGCGTGTCAGCTCACCTCACAGGAGGAAGTGCCCCAGAGAGATAGCTTTCAACAAGGTACTCGGGTTTGGAAGTTAGTATGCAGCTCCCTTCTGAGGGAGGAGTTGCTCAGAAGTCGCTGGATTGAGCTAAGGGTCACTTGCCGCTCACAAAGCTTGCGTCCCGTATCGAACGAAATCCTTTGGCAGCGAAGCATACAGGCGGTCAACGTGGGGGAGGTACAAACCACAAGCTCAATCCAAAGGAGCGTGCATGCCTTGGAGGCAGCCGTCTGCTAGGCGCGAAACTGACAAGGCAGACACTTGGTTCTCACTTCCCTACTGTCCCGCATACAACGAAATGCTGTGGAAGCAGACCGTACAGGCAGTCAGGATGGCCGAGGTAAAGGCCATGAGCTCAACTCTCAAACTGTGTATGCTTTGCAGGCCGATGTCTGCTAGGCGCTTATTCAGGGGAGCTAGAACCGAGCTACACTCAAACTGAACGAGGACGTTGGCAATCGCTCTATGGAACTCGGATACACGAGAGTGCAGGCCTGTCACTTCCACAAGGTTTTCACGAAACCCCTTCCGGCACCTAACGTAACTATGCTACGACCTACGTCTACAGGCAGTCAGGATGCGGGAGGGTTCTGCCCTGACCTCAGCTCTCACAAGGAAGCATGCCTAGAAGCCAGCTTTCAACCAGCTGCCTTCTTATGGCAGTGAGAACGCAGCAGTATTCTGAGTCAGGAGGTTCCACGATTACCACTCTCCTGCACCTGGACATACCCCCCCCAGGTCTGCATTGTTCCACTTGTGTCTCAGAAGCCTCTGACAAACGTCTCTGGTGAAGATGTTGGAAACTCATTCTGCAGGCAGTGTGGAGCTGTGAGGGACTGAGTGTGAGCTCAACTCTCAGAAGTAAGTTGCCTCTGGACAGGGCGTTCAGCTAGCTTCTCACCTATGGAACTTAGCATGTAGCACCAGTCTCAGACAGAAATTACTAGGAAATCGCTGGATTGAGCTTGGAGGCACTTGTCTTGTGTGCCGGGACATTCCGCTTACCTCTCACAACACTTCAGTCACGCATCGAGCCTAGGCCTGTTTGCAGCGAAGTGTACGTGCAGGCAGGATGTGGGAAGTACAGGCCATCAGCTCAACACTCAAAAGTGTGTACGCCTGGGAGGCAGATGTCTGCTATCCACTCGTACATGGGAGGTAGAAACTAGCTACACTCTGATAGAAGAAGGCCGTAGGAAATCGCTGTATTCAACTCAGATACGCGTGAGTTCAGGCCCAACGCTTCCACATGCTTTCCTCACCACGTCTCCCAGCACCTAACATAAGGATGTTAGCCTCCACGTCTACAGTCTTGGCAGGATGCGGGAGGGGTCCTGCCCTGAGCTCTGCAATCCAAAGGAAGCATGCCTGCAGGCTAGCTTTCCACTAGCTGAGTTGTTATGGCCGTGAAAAAGAAGCAGCATCGTAAGTCAGGACGTTCCGTCAATACCGCTCTACCACCCCCGGAGACACAAACATTGAAGCCTGCACCTTGGCCCTTGCGTCCCACGAGCTTCCGACAAACAAGCCTAGTGAGGATATTCGTAACTCCACGTGCAGGCAGTGTGGAACTGGGAAGTACCGCGTGTCAGCTCACCTCACAGGAGGAAGTGCCCCAGAGAGATAGCTTTCAACAAGGTACTCGGGTTTGGAAGTTAGTATGCAGCTCCCTTCTGAGGGAGGAGTTGCTCAGAAGTCGCTGGATTGAGCTAAGGGTCACTTGCCGCTCACAAAGCTTGCGTCCCGTATCGAACGAAATCCTTTGGCAGCGAAGCATACAGGCGGTCAACGTGGGGGAGGTACAAACCACAAGCTCAATCCAAAGGAGCGTGCATGCCTTGGAGGCAGCCGTCTGCTAGGCGCGAAACTGACAAGGCAGACACTTGGTTCTCACTTCGCTACTGTCCCGCATACAACGAAATGCTGTGGAAGCAGACCGTACAGGCAGTCAGGATGGCCGAGGTAAAGGCCATGAGCTCAACTCTCAAACTGTGTATGCTTTGCAGGCCGATGTCTGCTAGGCGCTTATTCAGGGGAGCTAGAACCGAGCTACACTCAAACTGAACGAGGACGTTGGCAATCGCTCTATGGAACTCGGATACACGAGAGTGCAGGCCTGTCACTTCCACAAGGTTTTCACGAAACCCCTTCCGGCACCTAACGTAACTATGCTACGACCTACGTCTACAGGCAGTCAGGATGCGGGAGGGTTCTGCCCTGACCTCAGCTCTCACAAGGAAGCATGCCTAGAAGCCAGCTTTCAACCAGCTGCCTTCTTATGGCAGTGAGAACGCAGCAGTATTCTGAGTCAGGAGGTTCCACGATTACCACTCTCCTGCACCTGGACATACCCCCCCCAGGTCTGCATTGTTCCACTTGTGTCTCAGAAGCCTCTGACAAACGTCTCTGGTGAAGATGTTGGAAACTCATTCTGCAGGCAGTGTGGAGCTGTGAGGGACTGAGTGTGAGCTCAACTCTCAGAAGTAAGTTGCCTCTGGACAGGGCGTTCAGCTAGCTTCTCACCTATGGAACTTAGCATGTAGCACCAGTCTCAGACAGAAATTACTAGGAAATCGCTGGATTGAGCTTGGAGGCACTTGTCTTGTGTGCCGGGACATTCCGCTTACCTCTCACAACACTTCAGTCACGCATCGAGCCTAGGCCTGTTTGCAGCGAAGTGTACGTGCAGGCAGGATGTGGGAAGTACAGGCCATCAGCTCAACACTCAAAAGTGTGTACGCCTGGGAGGCAGATGTCTGCTATCCACTCGTACATGGGAGGTAGAAACTAGCTACACTCTGATAGAAGAAGGCCGTAGGAAATCGCTGTATTCAACTCAGATACGCGTGAGTTCAGGCCCAACGCTTCCACATGCTTTCCTCACCACGTCTCCCAGCACCTAACATAAGGATGTTAGCCTCCACGTCTACAGTCTTGGCAGGATGCGGGAGGGGTCCTGCCCTGAGCTCTGCAATCCAAAGGAAGCATGCCTGCAGGCTAGCTTTCCACTAGCTGAGTTGTTATGGCCGTGAAAAAGAAGCAGCATCGTAAGTCAGGACGTTCCGTCAATACCGCTCTACCACCCCCGGAGACACAAACATTGAAGCCTGCACCTTGGCCCTTGCGTCCCACGAGCTTCCGACAAACAAGCCTAGTGAGGATATTCGTAACTCCACGTGCAGGCAGTGTGGAACTGGGAAGTACCGCGTGTCAGCTCACCACCTCACAGGAGGAAGTGCCCCAGAGAGATAGCTTTCAACAAGGTACTCGGGTTTGGAAGTTAGTATGCAGCTCCCTTCTGAGGGAGGAGTTGCTCAGAAGTCGCTGGATTGAGCTAAGGGTCACTTGCCGCTCACAAAGCTTGCGTCCCGTATCGAACGAAATCCTTTGGCAGCGAAGCATACAGGCGGTCAACGTGGGGGAGGTACAAACCACAAGCTCAATCCAAAGGAGCGTGCATGCCTTGGAGGCAGCCGTCTGCTAGGCGCGAAACTGACAAGGCAGACACTTGGTTCTCACTTCGCTACTGTCCCGCATACAACGAAATGCTGTGGAAGCAGACCGTACAGGCAGTCAGGATGGCCGAGGTAAAGGCCATGAGCTCAACTCTCAAACTGTGTATGCTTTGCAGGCCGATGTCTGCTAGGCGCTTATTCAGGGGAGCTAGAACCGAGCTACACTCAAACTGAACGAGGACGTTGGCAATCGCTCTATGGAACTCGGATACACGAGAGTGCAGGCCTGTCACTTCCACAAGGTTTTCACGAAACCCCTTCCGGCACCTAACGTAACTATGCTACGACCTACGTCTACAGGCAGTCAGGATGCGGGAGGGTTCTGCCCTGACCTCAGCTCTCACAAGGAAGCATGCCTAGAAGCCAGCTTTCAACCAGCTGCCTTCTTATGGCAGTGAGAACGCAGCAGTATTCTGAGTCAGGAGGTTCCACGATTACCACTCTCCTGCACCTGGACATACCCCCCCCAGGTCTGCATTGTTCCACTTGTGTCTCAGAAGCCTATGACAAACGTCTCTGGTGAAGATGTTGGAAACTCATTCTGCAGGCAGTGTGGAGCTGTGAGGGACTGAGTGTGAGCTCAACTCTCAGAAGTAAGTTGCCTCTGGACAGGGCGTTCAGCTAGCTTCTCACCTATGGAACTTAGCATGTAGCACCAGTCTCAGACAGAAATTACTAGGAAATCGCTGGATTGAGCTTGGAGGCACTTGTCTTGTGTGCCGGGACATTCCGCTTACCTCTCACAACACTTCAGTCACGCATCGAGCCTAGGCCTGTTTGCAGCGAAGTGTACGTGCAGGCAGGATGTGGGAAGTACAGGCCATCAGCTCAACACTCAAAAGTGTGTACGCCTGGGTGGCAGATGTCTGCTATCCACTCGTACATGGGAGGTAGAAACTAGCTACACTCTGATAGAAGAAGGCCGTAGGAAATCGCTGTATTCAACTCAGATACGCGTGAGTTCAGGCCCAACGCTTCCACATGCTTTCCTCACCACTTCTCCCAGCACCTAACATAAGGATGTTAGCCTCCACGTCTACAGTCTTGGCAGGATGCGGGAGGGGTCCTGCCCTGAGCTCTGCTCTCCAAAGGAAGCATGCCTGCAGGCTAGCTTTCCACTAGCTGAGTTATTATGGCCGTGAAAAAGAAGCAGCATCGTAAGTCAGGACGTTCCGTCAATACCGCTCTACCACCCCCGGAGACACAAACATTGAAGCCTGCACCTTGGCCCTTGCGTCCCACGAGCTTCCGACAAACAAGCCTAGTGAGGATATTCGTAACTCCACGTGCAGGCAGTGTGAAACTGGGAAGTACCGCGTGTCAGCTCACCTCACAGGAGGAAGTGCCCCAGAGAGATAGCTTTCAACAAGGTACTCGGGTTTGGAAGTTAGTATGCAGCTCCCTTCTGAGGGAGGAGTTGCTCAGAAGTCGCTGGATTGAGCTAAGGGTCACTTGCCGCTCACAAAGCTTGCGTCCCGTATCGAACGAAATCCTTTGGCAGCGAAGCATACAGGCGGTCAACGTGGGGGAGGTACAAACCACAAGCTCAATCCAAAGGAGCGTGCATGCCTTGGAGGCAGCCGTCTGCTAGGCGCGAAACTGACAAGGCAGACACTTGGTTCTCACTTCGCTACTGTCCCGCATACAACGAAATGCTGTGGAAGCGGACCGTACAGGCAGTCAGGATGGCCGAGGTAAAGGCCATGAGCTCAACTCTCAAACTGTGTATGCTTTGCAGGCCGATGTCTGCTAGGCGCTTATTCAGGGGAGCTAGAACCGAGCTACACTCAAACTGAACGAGGACGTTGGCAATCGCTCTATGGAACTCGGATACACGAGAGTGCAGGCCTGTCACTTCCACAAGGTTTTCACGAAACCCCTTCCGGCACCTAACGTAACTATGCTACGACCTACGTCTACAGGCAGTCAGGATGCGGGAGGGTTCTGCCCTGACCTCAGCTCTCACAAGGAAGCATGCCTAGAAGCCAGCTTTCAACCAGCTGCCTTCTTATGGCAGTGAGAACGCAGCAGTATTCTGAGTCAGGAGGTTCCACGATTACCACTCTCCTGCACCTGGACATACCCCCCCCAGGTCTGCATTGTTCCACTTGTGTCTCAGAAGCCTCTGACAAACGTCTCTGGTGAAGATGTTGGAAACTCATTCTGCAGGCAGTGTGGAGCTGTGAGGGACTGAGTGTGAGCTCAACTCTCAGAAGTAAGTTGCCTCTGGACAGGGCGTTCAGCTAGCTTCTCACCTATGGAACTTAGCATGTAGCACCAGTCTCAGACAGAAATTACTAGGAAATCGCTGGATTGAGCTTGGAGGCACTTGTCTTGTGTGCCGGGACATTCCGCTTACCTCTCACAACACTTCAGTCACGCATCGAGCCTAGGCCTGTTTGCAGCGAAGTGTACGTGCAGGCAGGATGTGGGAAGTACAGGCCATCAGCTCAACACTCAAAAGTGTGTACGCCTGGGAGGCAGATGTCTGCTATCCACTCGTACATGGGAAGTAGAAACTAGCTACACTCTGATAGAAGAAGGCCGTAGGAAATCGCTGTATTCAACTCAGATACGCGTGAGTTCAGGCCCAACGCTTCCACATGCTTTCCTCACCACGTCTCCCAGCACCTAACATAAGGATGTTAGCCTCCACGTCTACAGTCTTGGCAGGATGCGGGAGGGGTCCTGCCCTGAGCTCTGCAATCCAAAGGAAGCATGCCTGCAGGCTAGCTTTCCACTAGCTGAGTTGTTATGGCCGTGAAAAAGAAGCAGCATCGTAAGTCAGGACGTTCCGTCAATACCGCTCTACCACCCCCGGAGACACAAACATTGAAGCCTGCACCTTGGCCCTTGCGTCCCACGAGCTTCCGACAAACAAGCCTAGTGAGGATATTCGTAACTCCACGTGCAGGCAGTGTGGAACTGGGAAGTACCGCGTGTCAGCTCACCTCACAGGAGGAAGTGCCCCAGAGAGATAGCTTTCAACAAGGTACTCGGGTTTGGAAGTTAGTATGCAGCTCCCTTCTGAGGGAGGAGTTGCTCAGAAGTCGCTGGATTGAGCTAAGGGTCACTTGCCGCTCACAAAGCTTGCGTCCCGTATCGAACGAAATCCTTTGGCAGCGAAGCATACAGGCGGTCAACGTGGGGGAGGTACAAACCACAAGCTCAATCCAAAGGAGCGTGCATGCCTTGGAGGCAGCCGTCTGCTAGGCGCGAAACTGACAAGGCAGACACTTGGTTCTCACTTCGCTACTGTCCCGCATACAACGAAATGCTGTGGAAGCAGACCGTACAGGCAGTCAGGATGGCCGAGGTAAAGGCCATGAGCTCAACTCTCAAACTGTGTATGCTTTGCAGGCCGATGTCTGCTAGGCGCTTATTCAGGGGAGCTAGAACCGAGCTACACTCAAACTGAACGAGGACGTTGGCAATCGCTCTATGGAACTCGGATACACGAGAGTGCAGGCCTGTCACTTCCACAAGGTTTTCACGAAACCCCTTCCGGCACCTAACGTAACTATGCTACGACCTACGTCTACAGGCAGTCAGGATGCGGGAGGGTTCTGCCCTGACCTCAGCTCTCACAAGGAAGCATGCCTAGAAGCCAGCTTTCAACCAGCTGCCTTCTTATGGCAGTGAGAACGCAGCAGTATTCTGAGTCAGGAGGTTCCACGATTACCACTCTCCTGCACCTGGACATACCCCCCCCAGGTCTGCATTGTTCCACTTGTGTCTCAGAAGCCTCTGACAAACGTCTCTGGTGAAGATGTTGGAAACTCATTCTGCACTCAGTGTGGAGCTGTGAGGGACTGAGTGTGAGCTCAACTCTCAGCAGTAAGTTGCCTCTGGACAGGGCGTTCAGCTAGCTTCTCACCTATGGAACTTAGCATGTAGCACCAGTCTCAGACAGAAATTACTAGGAAATCGCTGGATTGAGCTTGGAGGCACTTGTCTTGTGTGCCGGGACATTCCGCTTACCTCTCACAACACTTCAGTCACGCATCGAGCCTAGGCCTGTTTGCAGCGAAGTGTACGTGCAGGCAGGATGTGGGAAGTACAGGCCATCAGCTCAACACTCAAAAGTGTGTACGCCTGGGAGGCAGATGTCTGCTATCCACTCGTACATGGGAGGTAGAAACTAGCTATACTCTGATAGAAGAAGGCCGTAGGAAATCGCTGTATTCAACTCAGATACGCGTGAGTTCAGGCCCAACGCTTCCACATGCTTTCCTCACCACGTCTCCCAGCACCTAACATAAGGATGTTAGCCTCCACGTCTACAGTCTTGGCAGGATGCGGGAGGGGTCCTGCCCTGAGCTCTGCAATCCAAAGGAAGCATGCCTGCAGGCTAGCTTTCCACTAGCTGAGTTGTTATGGCCGTGAAAAAGAAGCAGCATCGTAAGTCAGGACGTTCCGTCAATACCTCTCTACCACCCCCGGAGACACAAACATTGAAGCCTGCACCTTGGCCCTTGCGTCCCACGAGCTTCCGACAAACAAGCCTAGTGAGGATATTCGTAACTCCACGTGCAGGCAGTGTGGAACTGGGAAGTACCGCGTGTCAGCTCACCTCACAGGAGGAAGTGCCCCAGAGAGATAGCTTTCAACAAGGTACTCGGGTTTGGAAGTTAGTATGCAGCTCCCTTCTGAGGGAGGAGTTGCTCAGAAGTCGCTGGATTGAGCTAAGGGTCACTTGCCGCTCACAAAGCTTGCGTCCCGTATCGAACGAAATCCTTTGGCAGCGAAGCATACAGGCGGTCAACGTGGGGGAGGTACAAACCACAAGCTCAATCCAAAGGAGCGTGCATGCCTTGGAGGCAGCCGTCTGCTAGGCGCGAAACTGACAAGGCAGACACTTGGTTCTCACTTCGCTACTGTCCCGCATACAACGAAATGCTGTGGAAGCAGACCGTACAGGCAGTCAGGATGGCCGAGGTAAAGGCCATGAGCTCAACTCTCAAACTGTGTATGCTTTGCAGGCCGATGTCTGCTAGGCGCTTATTCAGGGGAGCTAGAACCGAGCTACACTCAAACTGAACGAGGACGTTGGCAATCGCTCTATGGAACTCGGATACACGAGAGTGCAGGCCTGTCACTTCCACAAGGTTTTCACGAAACCCCTTCCGGCACCTAACGTAACTATGCTACGACCTACGTCTACAGGCAGTCAGGATGCGGGAGGGTTCTGCCCTGACCTCAGCTCTCACAAGGAAGCATGCCTAGAAGCCAGCTTTCAACCAGCTGCCTTCTTATGGCAGTGAGAACGCAGCAGTATTCTGAGTCAGGAGGTTCCACGATTACCACTCTCCTGCACCTGGACATACCCCCCCAGGTCTGCATTGTTCCACTTGTGTCTCAGAAGCCTCTGACAAACGTCTCTGGTGAAGATGTTGGAAACTCATTCTGCAGGCAGTGTGGAGCTGTGAGGGACTGAGTGTGAGCTCAACTCTCAGAAGTAAGTTGCCTCTGGACAGGGCGTTCAGCTAGCTTCTCACCTATGGAACTTAGCATGTAGCACCAGTCTCAGACAGAAATTACTAGGAAATCGCTGGATTGAGCTTGGAGGCACTTGTCTTGTGTGCCGGGACATTCCGCTTACCTCTCACAACACTTCAGTCACGCATCGAGCCTAGGCCTGTTTGCAGCGAAGTGTACGTGCAGGCAGGATGTGGGAAGTACAGGCCATCAGCTCAACACTCAAAAGTGTGTACGCCTGGGAGGCAGATGTCTGCTATCCACTCGTACATGGGAAGTAGAAACTAGCTACACTCTGATAGAAGAAGGCCGTAGGAAATCGCTGTATTCAACTCAGATACGCGTGAGTTCAGGCCCAACGCTTCCACATGCTTTCCTCACCACGTCTCCCAGCACCTAACATAAGGATGTTAGCCTCCACGTCTACAGTCTTGGCAGGATGCGGGAGGGGTCCTGCCCTGAGCTCTGCAATCCAAAGGAAGCATGCCTGCAGGCTAGCTTTCCACTAGCTGAGTTGTTATGGCCGTGAAAAAGAAGCAGCATCGTAAGTCAGGACGTTCCGTCAATACCGCTCTACCACCCCCGGAGACACAAACATTGAAGCCTGCACCTTGGCCCTTGCGTCCCACGAGCTTCCGACAAACAAGCCTAGTGAGGATATTCGTAACTCCACGTGCAGGCAGTGTGGAACTGGGAAGTACCGCGTGTCAGCTCACCTCACAGGAGGAAGTGCCCCAGAGAGATAGCTTTCAACAAGGTACTCGGGTTTGGAAGTTAGTATGCAGCTCCCTTCTGAGGGAGGAGTTGCTCAGAAGTCGCTGGATTGAGCTAAGGGTCACTTGCCGCTCACAAAGCTTGCGTCCCGTATCGAACGAAATCCTTTGGCAGCGAAGCATACAGGCGGTCAACGTGGGGGAGGTACAAACCACAAGCTCAATCCAAAGGAGCGTGCATGCCTTGGAGGCAGCCGTCTGCTAGGCGCGAAACTGACAAGGCAGACACTTGGTTCTCACTTCGCTACTGTCCCGCATACAACGAAATGCTGTGGAAGCAGACCGTACAGGCAGTCAGGATGGCCGAGGTAAAGGCCATGAGCTCAACTCTCAAACTGTGTATGCTTTGCAGGCCGATGTCTGCTAGGCGCTTATTCAGGGGAGCTAGAACCGAGCTACACTCAAACTGAACGAGGACGTTGGCAATCGCTCTATGGAACTCGGATACACGAGAGTGCAGGCCTGTCACTTCCACAAGGTTTTCACGAAACCCCTTCCGGCACCTAACGTAACTATTCTACGACCTACGTCTACAGGCAGTCAGGATGCGGGAGGGTTCTGCCCTGACCTCAGCTCTCACAAGGAAGCATGCCTAGAAGCCAGCTTTCAACCAGCTGCCTTCTTATGGCAGTGAGAACGCAGCAGTATTCTGAGTCAGGAGGTTCCACGATTACCACTCTCCTGCACCTGGACATACCCCCCCCAGGTCTGCATTGTTCCACTTGTGTCTCAGAAGCCTCTGACAAACGTCTCTGGTGAAGATGTTGGAAACTCATTCTGCAGGCAGTGTGGAGCTGTGAGGGACTGAGTGTGAGCTCAACTCTCAGCAGTAAGTTGCCTCTGGACAGGGCGTTCAGCTAGCTTCTCACCTATGGAACTTAGCATGTAGCACCAGTCTCAGACAGAAATTACTAGGAAATCGCTGGATTGAGCTTGGAGGCACTTGTCTTGTGTGCCGGGACATTCCGCTTACCTCTCACAACACTTCAGTCACGCATCGAGCCTAGGCCTGTTTGCAGCGAAGTGTACGTGCAGGCAGGATGTGGGAAGTACAGGCCATCAGCTCAACACTCAAAAGTGTGTACGCCTGGGAGGCAGATGTCTGCTATCCACTCGTACATGGGAGGTAGAAACTAGCTACACTCTGATAGAAGAAGGCCGTAGGAAATCGCTGTATTCAACTCAGATACGCGTGAGTTCAGGCCCAACGCTTCCACATGCTTTCCTCACCACGTCTCCCAGCACCTAACATAAGGATGTTAGCCTCCACGTCTACAGTCTGGCAGGATGCGGGAGGGGTCCTGCCCTGAGCTCTGCAATCCAAAGGAAGCATGCCTGCAGGCTAGCTTTCCACTAGCTGAGTTGTTATGGCTGTGAAAAAGAAGCAGCATCGTAAGTCAGGACGTTCCGTCAATACCGCTCTACCACCCCCGGAGACACAAACATTGAAGCCTGCACCTTGGCCCTTGCGTCCCACGAGCTTCCGACAAACAAGCCTAGTGAGGATATTCGTAACTCCACGTGCAGGCAGTGTGGAACTGGGAAGTACCGCGTGTCAGCTCACCTCACAGGAGGAAGTGCCCCAGAGAGATAGCTTTCAACAAGGTACTCGGGTTTGGAAGTTAGTATGCAGCTCCCTTCTGAGGGAGGAGTTGCTCAGAAGTCGCTGGATTGAGCTAAGGGTCACTTGCCGCTCACAAAGCTTGCGTCCCGTATCGAACGAAATCCTTTGGCAGCGAAGCATACAGGCGGTCAACGTGGGGGAGGTACAAACCACAAGCTCAATCCAAAGGAGCGTGCATGCCTTGGAGGCAGCCGTCTGCTAGGCGCGAAACTGACAAGGCAGACACTTGGTTCTCACTTCGCTACTGTCCCGCATACAACGAAATGCTGTGGAAGCAGACCGTACAGGCAGTCAGGATGGCCGAGGTAAAGGCCATGAGCTCAACTCTCAAACTGTGTATGCTTTGCAGGCCGATGTCTGCTAGGCACTTATTCAGGGGAGCTAGAACCGAGCTACACTCAAACTGAACGAGGACGTTGGCAATCGCTCTATGGAACTCGGATACACGAGAGTGCAGGCCTGTCACTTCCACAAGGTTTTCACGAAACCCCTTCCGGCACCTAACGTAACTATGCTACGACCTACGTCTACAGGCAGTCAGGATGCGGGAGGGTTCTGCCCTGACCTCAGCTCTCACAAGGAAGCATGCCTAGAAGCCAGCTTTCAACCAGCTGCCTTCTTATGGCAGTGAGAACGCAGCAGTATTCTGAGTCAGGAGGTTCCACGATTACCACTCTCCTGCACCTGGACATACCCCCCCCCAGGTCTGCATTGTTCCACTTGTGTCTCAGAAGCCTCTGACAAACGTCTCTGGTGAAGATGTTGGAAACTCATTCTGCAGGCAGTGTGGAGCTGTTAGGGACTGAGTGTGAGCTCAACTCTCAGAAGTAAGTTGCCTCTGGACAGGGCGTTCAGCTAGCTTCTCACCTATGGAACTTAGCATGTAGCACCAGTCTCAGACAGAAATTACTAGGAAATCGCTGGATTGAGCTTGGAGGCACTTGTCTTGTGTGCCGGGACATTCCGCTTACCTCTCACAACACTTCAGTCACGCATCGAGCCTAGGCCTGTTTGCAGCGAAGTGTACGTGCAGGCAGGATGTGGGAAGTACAGGCCATCAGCTCAACACTCAAAAGTGTGTACGCCTGGGAGGCAGATGTCTGCTATCCACTCGTACATGGGAGGTAGAAACTAGCTACACTATGATAGAAGAAGGCCGTAGGAAATCGCTGTATTCAACTCAGATACGCGTGAGTTCAGGCCCAACGCTTCCACATGCTTTCCTCACCACGTCTCCCAGCACCTAACATAAGGATGTTAGCCTCCACGTCTACAGTCTTGGCAGGATGCGGGAGGGGTCCTGCCCTGAGCTCTGCAATCCAAAGGAAGCATGCCTGCAGGCTAGCTTTCCACTAGCTGAGTTGTTATGGCCGTGAAAAAGAAGCAGCATCGTAAGTCAGGACGTTCCGTCAATACCGCTCTACCACCCCCGGAGACACAAACATTGAAGCCTGCACCTTGGCCCTTGCGTCCCACGAGCTTCCGACAAACAAGCCTAGTGAGGATATTCGTAACTCCACGTGCAGGCAGTGTGGAACTGGGAAGTACCGCGTGTCAGCTCACCTCACAGGAGGAAGTGCCCCAGAGAGATAGCTTTCAACAAGGTACTCGGGTTTGGAAGTTAGTATGCAGCTCCCTTCTGAGGGAGGAGTTGCTCAGAAGTCGCTGGATTGAGCTAAGGGTCACTTGCCGCTCACAAAGCTTGCGTCCCGTATCGAACGAAATCCTTTGGCAGCGAAGCATACAGGCGGTCAACGTGGGGGAGGTACAAACCACAAGCTCAATCCAAAGGAGCGTGCATGCCTTGGAGGCAGCCGTCTGCTAGGCGCGAAACTGACAAGGCAGACACTTGGTTCTCACTTCGCTACTGTCCCGCATACAACGAAATGCTGTGGAAGCAGACCGTACAGGCAGTCAGGATGGCCGAGGTAAAGGCCATGAGCTCAACTCTCAAACTGTGTATGCTTTGCAGGCCGATGTCTGCTAGGCGCTTATTCAGGGGAGCTAGAACCGAGCTACACTCAAACTGAACGAGGACGTTGGCAATCGCTCTATGGAACTCGGATACACGAGAGTGCAGGCCTGTCACTTCCACAAGGTTTTCACGAAACCCCTTCCGGCACCTAACGTAACTATGCTACGACCTACGTCTACAGGCAGTCAGGATGCGGGAGGGTTCTGCCCTGACCTCAGCTCTCACAAGGAAGCATGCCTAGAAGCCAGCTTTCAACCAGCTGCCTTCTTATGGCAGTGAGAACGCAGCAGTATTCTGAGTCAGGAGGTTCCACGATTACCACTCTCCTGCACCTGGACATACCCCCCCCAGGTCTGCATTGTTCCAGTTGTGTCTCCGAAGCCTCTGACAAACGTCTCTGGTGAAGATGTTGGAAACTCATTCTGCAGGCAGTGTGGAGCTGTGAGGGACTGAGTGTGAGCTCAACTCTCAGAAGTAAGTTGCCTCTGGACAGGGCGTTCAGCTAGCTTCTCACCTATGGAACTTAGCATGTAGCACCAGTCTCAGACAGAAATTACTAGGAAATCGCTGGATTGAGCTTGGAGGCACTTGTCTTGTGTGCCGGGACATTCCGCTTACCTCTCACAACACTTCAGTCACGCATCGAGCCTAGGCCTGTTTGCAGCGAAGTGTACGTGCAGGCAGGATGTGGGAAGTACAGGCCATCAGCTCAACACTCAAAAGTGTGTACGCCTGGGAGGCAGATGTCTGCTATCCACTCGTACATGGGAGGTAGAAACTAGCTACACTCTGATAGAAGAAGGCCGTAGGAAATCGCTGTATTCAACTCAGATACGCGTGAGTTCAGGCCCAACGCTTCCACATGCTTTCCTCACCACGTCTCCCAGCACCTAACATAAGGATGTTAGCCTCCACGTCTACAGTCTTGGCAGGATGCGGGAGGGGTCCTGCCCTGAGCTCTGCTCTCCAAAGGAAGCATGCCTGCAGGCTAGCTTTCCACTAGCTGAGTTGTTATGGCCGTGAAAAAGAAGCAGCATCGTAAGTCAGGACGTTCCGTCAATACCGCTCTACCACCCCCGGAGACACAAATATTGAAGCCTGCACCTTGGCCCTTGCGTCCCACGAGCTTCCGACAAACAAGCCTAGTGAGGATATTCGTAACTCCACGTGCAGGCAGTGTGGAACTGGGAAGTACCGCGTGTCAGCTCACCTCACAGGAGGAAGTGCCCCAGAGAGATAGCTTTCAACAAGGTACTCGGGTTTGGAAGTTAGTATGCAGCTCCCTTCTGAGGGAGGAGTTGCTCAGAAGTCGCTGGATTGAGCTAAGGGTCACTTGCCGCTCACAAAGCTTGCGTCCCGTATCGAACGAAATCCTTTGGCAGCGAAGCATACAGGCGGTCAACGTGGGGGAGGTACAAACCACAAGCTCAATCCAAAGGAGCGTGCATGCCTTGGAGGCAGCCGTCTCCTAGGCGCGAAACTGACAAGGCAGACTCTTGGTTCTCACTTCGCTACTGTCCCGCATACAACGAAATGCTGTGGAAGCAGACCGTACAGGCAGTCAGGATGGCCGAGGTAAAGGCCATGAGCTCAACTCTCAAACTGTGTATGCTTTGCAGGCCGATGTCTGCTAGGCGCTTATTCAGGGGAGCTAGAACCGAGCTACACTCAAACTGAACGAGGACGTTGGCAATCGCTCTATGGAACTCGGATACACGAGAGTGCAGGCCTGTCACTTCCACAAGGTTTTCACGAAACCCCTTCCGGCACCTAACGTAACTATGCTACGACCTACGTCTACAGGCAGTCAGGATGCGGGAGGGTTCTGCCCTGACCTCAGCTCTCACAAGGAAGCATGCCTAGAAGCCAGCTTTCAACCAGCTGCCTTCTTATGGCAGTGAGAACGCAGCAGTATTCTGAGTCAGGAGGTTCCACGATTACCACTCTCCTGCACCTGGACATACCCCCCCCAGGTCTGCATTGTTCCAGTTGTGTCTCCGAAGCCTCTGACAAACGTCTCTGGTGAAGATGTTGGAAACTCATTCTGCAGGCAGTGTGGAGCTGTGAGGGACTGAGTGTGAGCTCAACTCTCAGAAGTAAGTTGCCTCTGGACAGGGCGTTCAGCTAGCTTCTCACCTATGGAACTTAGCATGTAGCACCAGTCTCAGACAGAAATTACTAGGAAATCGCTGGATTGAGCTTGGAGGCACTTGTCTTGTGTGCCGGGACATTCCGCTTACCTCTCACAACACTTCAGTCACGCATCGAGCCTAGGCCTGTTTGCAGCGAAGTGTACGTGCAGGCAGGATGTGGGAAGTACAGGCCATCAGCTCAACACTCAAAAGTGTGTACGCCTGGGAGGCAGATGTCTGCTATCCACTCGTACATGGGAGGTAGAAACTAGCTACACTCTGATAGAAAAGGCCGTTGGAAATCGCTGTATTCAACTCAGATACGCGTGAGTTCAGGCCCAACGCTTCCACATGCTTTCCTCACCACGTCTCCCAGCACCTAACATAAGGATGTTAGCCTCCACGTCTACAGTCTGGCAGGATGCGGGAGGGGTCCTGCCCTGAGCTCTGCTCTCCAAAGGAAGCATGCCTGCAGGCTAGCTTTCCACTAGCTGAGTTGTTATGGCCGTGAAAAAGAAGCAGAATCGTAAGTCAGGACGTTCCGTCAATACCGCTCTACCACCCCCGGAGACACAAACATTGAAGCCTGCACCTTGGCCCTTGCGTCCCACGAGCTTCCGACAAACAAGCCTAGTGAGGATATTCGTAACTCCACGTGCAGGCAGTGTGGAACTGGGAAGTACCGCGTGTCAGCTCACCTCACAGGAGAAAGTGCCCCAGAGAGATAGCTTTCAACAAGGTACTCGGGTTTGGAAGTTAGTATGCAGCTCCCTTCTGAGGGAGGAGTTGCTCAGAAGTCGCTGGATTGAGCTAAGGGTCACTTGCCGCTCACAAAGCTTGCGTCCCGTATCGAACGAAATCCTTTGGCAGCGAAGCATACAGGCGGTCAACGTGGGGCAGGTACAAACCACAAGCTCAATCCAAAGGAGCATGCATGCTTTGGAGGCAGCCGTCTGCTAGGCGCGAAACTGACAAGGCAGACACTTGGTTCTCACTTAGCTACTGTCCCGCATACAACGAAATGCTGTGGAAGCAGACCGTACAGGCAGTCAGGATGGCCGAGGTAAAGGCCATGAGCTCAACTCTCAAACTGTGTATGCTTTGCAGGCCGATGTCTGCTAGGCGCTTATTCAGGGGAGCTAGAACCGAGCTACACTCAAACTGAACGAGGACGATGGCAATCGCTCTATGGAACTCGGATACACGAGAGTGCAGGCCTGTCACTTCCACAAGGTTTTCACGAAACCCCTTCCGGCACCTAACGTAACTATGCTACGACCTACGTCTACAGGCAGTCAGGATGCGGGAGGGTTCTGCCCTGACCTCAGCTCTCACAAGGAAGCATGCCTAGAAGCCAGCTTTCAACCAGCTGCCTTCTTATGCCAGTGAGAACGCAGCAGTATTCTGAGTCAGGAGGTTCCACGATTACCACTCTCCTGCACCTGGACATACCCCCCCCCAGGTCTGCATTGTTCCACTTGTGTCTCAGAAGCCTCTGACAAACGTCTCTGGTGAAGATGTTGGAAACTCATTCTGCAGGCAGTGTGGAACTGTGAGGGACTGAGTGTGAGCTCAACTCTCAGAAGTAAGTTGCCTCTGGACAGGGCGTTCAGCTAGCTTCTCACCTATGGAACTTAGCATGTAGCACCAGTCTCAGACAGAAATTACTAGGAAATCGCTGGATTGAGCTTGGAGGCACTTGTCTTGTGTGCCGGGACATTCCGCTTACCTCTCACAACACTTCAGTCACGCATCGAGCCTAGGCCTGTTTGCAGCGAAGTGTACGTGCAGGCAGGATGTGGGAAGTACAGGCCATCAGCTCAACACTCAAAAGTGTGTACGCCTGGGAGGCAGATGTCTGCTATCCACTCGTACATGGGAGGTAGAAACTAGCTACACTCTGATAGAAGAAGGCCGTAGGAAATCGCTGTATTCAACTCAGATACGCGTGAGTTCAGGCCCAACGCTTCCACATGCTTTCCTCACCACGTCTCCCAGCACCTAACATAAGGATGTTAGCCTCCACGTCTACAGTCTTGGCAGGATGCGGGAGGGGTCCTGCCCTGAGCTCTGCTCTCCAAAGGAAGCATGCCTGCAGGCTAGCTTTCCACTAGCTGAGTTGTTATGGCCGTGAAAAAGAAGCAGCATCGTAAGTCAGGACGTTCCGTCAATACCGCTCTACCACCCCCGCAGACACAAACATTGAAGCCTGCACCTTGGCCCTTGCGTCCCACGAGCTCCCGACAAACAAGCCTAGTGAGGATATTCGTAACTCCACGTGCAGGCAGTGTGGAACTGGGAAGTACCGGGTGTCAGCTCACCTCACAGGAGGAAGTGCCCCAGAGAGATAGCTTTCAACAAGGTACTCGGGTTTGGAAGTTAGTATGCAGCTCCCTTCTGAGGGAGGAGTTGCTCAGAAGTCGCTGGATTGAGCTAAGGGTCACTTGCCGCTCACAAAGCTTCCGTCCCGTATCGAACGAAATCCTTTGGCAGCAAAGCATACAGGCGGTCAACGTGGGGGAGGTACAAACCACAAGCTCAATCCAAAGGAGCGTGCATGCCTTGGAGGCAGCCGTCTGCTAGGCGCGAAACTGACAAGGCAGACACTTGGTTCTCACTTCGCTACTGTCCCGCATACAACAAAATGCTGTGGAAGCAGACCGTACAGGCAGTCAGGATGGCCGAGGTAAAGGCCATGAGCTCAACTCTCAAACTGTGTATGCTTTGCAGGCCGATGTCTGCTAGGCGCTTATTCAGGGGAGCTAGAACCGAGCTACACTCAAACTGAACGAGGACGTTGGCAATCGCTCTATGGAACTCGGATACACGAGAGTGCAGGCCTGTCACTTCCACAAGATTTTCACGAAACCCCTTCCGGCACCTAACGTAACTATGCTACGACCTACGTCTACAGGCAGTCAGGATGCGGGAGGGTTCTGCCCTGACCTCAGCTCTCACAAGGAAGCATGCCTAGAAGCCAGCTTTCAACCAGCTGCCTTCTTATGGCAGTGAGAACGCAGCAGTATTCTGAGTCAGGAGGTTCCACGATTACCACTCTCCTGCACCTGGACATACCCCCCCCAGGTCTGCATTGTTCCACTTGTGTCTCAGAAGCCTCTGACAAACGTCTCTGGTGAAGATGTTGGAAACTCATTCTGCAGGCAGTGTGGAGCTGTGAGGGACTGAGTGTGAGCTCAACTCTCAGAAGTAAGTTGCCTCTGGACAGGGCGTTCAGCTAGCTTCTCACCTATGGAACTTAGCATGTAGCACCAGTCTCAGACAGAAATTACTAGGAAATCGCTGGATTGAGCTTGGAGGCACTTGTCTTGTGTGCCGGGACATTCCGCTTACCTCTCACAACACTTCAGTCACGCATCGAGCCTAGGCCTGTTTGCAGCGAAGTGTACGTGCAGGCAGGATGTGGGAAGTACAGGCCATCAGCTCAACACTCAAAAGTGTGTACGCCTGGGAGGCAGATGTCTGCTATCCACTCGTACATGGGAGGTAGAAACTAGCTACACTCTGATAGAAGAAGGCCGTAGGAAATCGCTGTATTCAACTCAGATACGCGTGAGTTCAGGCCCAACGCTTCCACATGCTTTCCTCACCACGTCTCCCAGCACCTAACATAAGGATGTTAGCCTCCACGTCTACAGTCTGGCAGGATGCGGGAGGGGCCCTCCCTGAGCTCTGCTCTCCAAAGGAAGCATGCCTGCAGGCTAGCTTTCCACTAGCTGAGTTGTTATGGCCGTGAAAAAGAAGCAGAATCATAAGTCAGGACGTTCCGTCAATACCGCTCTACCACCCCCGGAGACACAAACATTGAAGCCTGCACCTTGGCCCTTGCGTCCCACGAGCTTCCGACAAACAAGCCTAGTGAGGATATTCCTAACTCCACGTGCAGGCAGTGTGGAACTGGGAAGTACCGCGTGTCAGCTCACCACCTCACAGGAGGAAGTGCCCCAGAGAGATAGCTTTCAACAAGGTACTCGGGTTTGGAAGTTAGGATGCAGCTCCCTTCTGAGGGAGGAGTTGCTCAGAAGTCGCTGGATTGAGCTAAGGGTCACTTGCCGCTCACAAAGCTTGCGTCCCGTATCGAACGAAATCCTTTGGCAGCGAAGCATACAGGCGGTCAACGTGGGGGAGGTACAAACCACAAGCTCAATCCAAAGGAGCGTGCATGCCTTGGAGGCAGCCGTCTGCTAGGCGCGAAACTGACAAGGCAGACACTTGGTTCTCACTTCGCTACTGTCCCGCATACAACGAAATGCTGTGGAAGCAGACCGTACAGGCAGTCAGGATGGCCGAGGTAAAGGCCATGAGCTCAACTCTCAAACTGTGTATGCTTTGCAGGCCGATGTCTGCTAGGCGCTTATTCAGGGGAGCTAGAACCGAGCTACACTCAAACTGAACGAGGACGTTGGCAATCGCTCTATGGAACTCGGATACACGAGAGTGCAGGCCTGTCACTTCCACAAGATTTTCACGAAACCCCTTCCGGCACCTAACGTAACTATGCTACGACCTACGTCTACAGGCAGTCAGGATGCGGGAGGGTTCTGCCCTGACCTCAGCTCTCACAAGGAAGCATGCCTAGAAGCCAGCTTTCAACCAGCTGCCTTCTTATGGCAGTGAGAACGCAGCAGTATTCTGAGTCAGGAGGTTCCACGATTACCACTCTCCTGCACCTGGACATACCCCCCCAGGTCTGCATTGTTCCACTTGTGTCTCAGAAGCCTCTGACAAACGTCTCTGGTGAAGATGTTGGAAACTCATTCTGCAGGCAGTGTGGAGCTGTGAGGGACTGAGTGTGAGCTCAACTCTCAGCAGTAAGTTGCCTCTGGACAGGGCGTTCAGCTAGCTTCTCACCTATGGAACTTAGCATGTAGCACCAGTCTCAGACAGAAATTACTAGGAAATCGCTGGATTGAGCTTGGAGGCACTTGTCTTGTGTGCCGGGACATTCCGCTTACCTCTCACAACACTTCAGTCACGCATCGAGCCTAGGCCTGTTTGCAGCGAAGTGTACGTGCAGGCAGGATGTGGGAAGTACAGGCCATCAGCTCAACACTCAAAAGTGTGTACGCCTGGGAGGCAGATGTCTGCTATCCACTCGTACATGGGAGGTAGAAACTAGCTACACTCTGATAGAAGAAGGCCGTAGGAAATCGCTGTATTCAACTCAGATACGCGTGAGTTCAGGCCCAACGCTTCCACATGCTTTCCTCACCACGTCTCCCAGCACCTAACATAAGGATGTTAGCCTCCACGTCTACAGTCTTGGCAGGATGCGGGAGGGGTCCTGCCCTGAGCTCTGCTCTCCAAAGGAAGCATGCCTGCAGGCTAGCTTTCCACTAGCTGAGTTGTTATGGCCGTGAAAAAGAAGCAGCATCGTAAGTCAGGACGTTCCGTCAATACCGCTCTACCACCCCCGGAGACACAAACATTGAAGCCTGCACCTTGGCCCTTGCGTCCCACGAGCTTCCGACAAACAAGCCTAGTGAGGATATTCGTAACTCCACGTGCAGGCAGTGTGGAACTGGGAAGTACCGCGTGTCAGCTCACCTCACAGGAGGAAGTGCCCCAGAGAGATAGCTTTCAACAAGGTACTCGGGTTTGGAAGTTAGTATGCAGCTCCCTTCTGAGGGAGGAGTTGCTCAGAAGTCGCTGGATTGAGCTAAGGGTCACTTGCCGCTCACAAAGCTTGCGTCCCGTATCGAACGAAATCCTTTGGCAGCGAAGCATACAGGCGGTCAACGTGGGGGAGGTACAAACCACAAGCTCAATCCAAAGGAGCGTGCATGCCTTGGAGGCAGCCGTCTGCTAGGCGCGAAACTGACAAGGCAGACACTTGGTTCTCACTTCGCTACTGTCCCGCATACAACGAAATGCTGTGGAAGCAGACCGTACAGGCAGTCAGGATGGCCGAGGTAAAGGCCATGAGCTCAACTCTCAAACTGTGTATGCTTTGCAGGCCGATGTCTGCTAGGCGCTTATTCAGGGGAGCTAGAACCGAGCTACACTCAAACTGAACGAGGACGATGGCAATCGCTCTATGGAACTCGGATACACGAGAGTGCAGGCCTGTCACTTCCACAAGGTTTTCACGAAACCCCTTCCGGCACCTAACGTAACTATGCTACGACCTACGTCTACAGGCAGTCAGGATGCGGGAGGGTTCTGCCCTGACCTCAGCTCTCACAAGGAAGCATGCCTAGAAGCCAGCTTTCAACCAGCTGCCTTCTTATGCCAGTGAGAACGCAGCAGTATTCTGAGTCAGGAGGTTCCACGATTACCACTCTCCTGCACCTGGACATACCCCCCCCCAGGTCTGCATTGTTCCACTTGTGTCTCAGAAGCCTCTGACAAACGTCTCTGGTGAAGATGTTGGAAACTCATTCTGCAGGCAGTGTGGAACTGTGAGGGACTGAGTGTGAGCTCAACTCTCAGAAGTAAGTTGCCTCTGGACAGGGCGTTCAGCTAGCTTCTCACCTATGGAACTTAGCATGTAGCACCAGTCTCAGACAGAAATTACTAGGAAATCGCTGGATTGAGCTTGGAGGCACTTGTCTTGTGTGCCGGGACATTCCGCTTACCTCTCACAACACTTCAGTCACGCATCGAGCCTAGGCCTGTTTGCAGCGAAGTGTACGTGCAGGCAGGATGTGGGAAGTACAGGCCATCAGCTCAACACTCAAAAGTGTGTACGCCTGGGAGGCAGATGTCTGCTATCCACTCGTACATGGGAGGTAGAAACTAGCTACACTCTGATAGAAGAAGGCCGTAGGAAATCGCTGTATTCAACTCAGATACGCGTGAGTTCAGGCCCAACGCTTCCACATGCTTTCCTCACCACGTCTCCCAGCACCTAACATAAGGATGTTAGCCTCCACGTCTACAGTCTTGGCAGGATGCGGGAGGGGTCCTGCCCTGAGCTCTGCTCTCCAAAGGAAGCATGCCTGCAGGCTAGCTTTCCACTAGCTGAGTTGTTATGGCCGTGAAAAAGAAGCAGCATCGTAAGTCAGGACGTTCCGTCAATACCGCTCTACCACCCCCGCAGACACAAACATTGAAGCCTGCACCTTGGCCCTTGCGTCCCACGAGCTCCCGACAAACAAGCCTAGTGAGGATATTCGTAACTCCACGTGCAGGCAGTGTGGAACTGGGAAGTACCGGGTGTCAGCTCACCTCACAGGAGGAAGTGCCCCAGAGAGATAGCTTTCAACAAGGTACTCGGGTTTGGAAGTTAGTATGCAGCTCCCTTCTGAGGGAGGAGTTGCTCAGAAGTCGCTGGATTGAGGTAAGGGTCACTTGCCGCTCACAAAGCTTGCGTCCCGTATCGAACGAAATCCTTTGGCAGCAAAGCATACAGGCGGTCAACGTGGGGGAGGTACAAACCACAAGCTCAATCCAAAGGAGCGTGCATGCCTTGGAGGCAGCCGTCTGCTAGGCGCGAAACTGACAAGGCAGACACTTGGTTCTCACTTCGCTACTGTCCCGCATACAACAAAATGCTGTGGAAGCAGACCGTACAGGCAGTCAGGATGGCCGAGGTAAAGGCCATGAGCTCAACTCTCAAACTGTGTATGCTTTGCAGGCCGATGTCTGCTAGGCGCTTATTCAGGGGAGCTAGAACCGAGCTACACTCAAACTGAACGAGGACGTTGGCAATCGCTCTATGGAACTCGGATACACGAGAGTGCAGGCCTGTCACTTCCACAAGATTTTCACGAAACCCCTTCCGGCACCTAACGTAACTATGCTACGACCTACGTCTACAGGCAGTCAGGATGCGGGAGGGTTCTGCCCTGACCTCAGCTCTCACAAGGAAGCATGCCTAGAAGCCAGCTTTCAACCAGCTGCCTTCTTATGGCAGTGAGAACGCAGCAGTATTCTGAGTCAGGAGGTTCCACGATTACCACTCTCCTGCACCTGGACATACCCCCCCCAGGTCTGCATTGTTCCACTTGTGTCTCAGAAGCCTCTGACAAACGTCTCTGGTGAAGATGTTGGAAACTCATTCTGCAGGCAGTGTGGAGCTGTGAGGGACTGAGTGTGAGCTCAACTCTCAGAAGTAAGTTGCCTCTGGACAGGGCGTTCAGCTAGCTTCTCACCTATGGAACTTAGCATGTAGCACCAGTCTCAGACAGAAATTACTAGGAAATCGCTGGATTGAGCTTGGAGGCACTTGTCTTGTGTGCCGGGACATTCCGCTTACCTCTCACAACACTTCAGTCACGCATCGAGCCTAGGCCTGTTTGCAGCGAAGTGTACGTGCAGGCAGGATGTGGGAAGTACAGGCCATCAGCTCAACACTCAAAAGTGTGTACGCCTGGGAGGCAGATGTCTGCTATCCACTCGTACATGGGAGGTAGAAACTAGCTACACTCTGATAGAAGAAGGCCGTAGGAAATCGCTGTATTCAACTCAGATACGCGTGAGTTCAGGCCCAACGCTTCCACATGCTTTCCTCACCACGTCTCCCAGCACCTAACATAAGGATGTTAGCCTCCACGTCTACAGTCTGGCAGGATGCGGGAGGGGCCCTCCCTGAGCTCTGCTCTCCAAAGGAAGCATGCCTGCAGGCTAGCTTTCCACTAGCTGAGTTGTTATGGCCGTGAAAAAGAAGCAGAATCATAAGTCAGGACGTTCCGTCAATACCGCTCTACCACCCCCGGAGACACAAACATTGAAGCCTGCACCTTGGCCCTTGCGTCCCACGAGCTTCCGACAAACAAGCCTAGTGAGGATATTCCTAACTCCACGTGCAGGCAGTGTGGAACTGGGAAGTACCGCGTGTCAGCTCACCACCTCACAGGAGGAAGTGCCCCAGAGAGATAGCTTTCAACAAGGTACTCGGGTTTGGAAGTTAGGATGCAGCTCCCTTCTGAGGGAGGAGTTGCTCAGAAGTCGCTGGATTGAGCTAAGGGTCACTTGCCGCTCACAAAGCTTGCGTCCCGTATCGAACGAAATCCTTTGGCAGCGAAGCATACAGGCGGTCAACGTGGGGGAGGTACAAACCACAAGCTCAATCCAAAGGAGCGTGCATGCCTTGGAGGCAGCCGTCTGCTAGGCGCGAAACTGACAAGGCAGACACTTGGTTCTCACTTCGCTACTGTCCCGCATACAACGAAATGCTGTGGAAGCAGACCGTACAGGCAGTCAGGATGGCCGAGGTAAAGGCCATGAGCTCAACTCTCAAACTGTGTATGCTTTGCAGGCCGATGTCTGCTAGGCGCTTATTCAGGGGAGCTAGAACCGAGCTACACTCAAACTGAACGAGGACGTTGGCAATCGCTCTATGGAACTCGGATACACGAGAGTGCAGGCCTGTCACTTCCACAAGATTTTCACGAAACCCCTTCCGGCACCTAACGTAACTATGCTACGACCTACGTCTACAGGCAGTCAGGATGCGGGAGGGTTCTGCCCTGACCTCAGCTCTCACAAGGAAGCATGCCTAGAAGCCAGCTTTCAACCAGCTGCCTTCTTATGGCAGTGAGAACGCAGCAGTATTCTGAGTCAGGAGGTTCCACGATTACCACTCTCCTGCACCTGGACATACCCCCCCAGGTCTGCATTGTTCCACTTGTGTCTCAGAAGCCTCTGACAAACGTCTCTGGTGAAGATGTTGGAAACTCATTCTGCAGGCAGTGTGGAGCTGTGAGGGACTGAGTGTGAGCTCAACTCTCAGCAGTAAGTTGCCTCTGGACAGGGCGTTCAGCTAGCTTCTCACCTATGGAACTTAGCATGTAGCACCAGTCTCAGACAGAAATTACTAGGAAATCGCTGGATTGAGCTTGGAGGCACTTGTCTTGTGTGCCGGGACATTCCGCTTACCTCTCACAACACTTCAGTCACGCATCGAGCCTAGGCCTGTTTGCAGCGAAGTGTACGTGCAGGCAGGATGTGGGAAGTACAGGCCATCAGCTCAACACTCAAAAGTGTGTACGCCTGGGAGGCAGATGTCTGCTATCCACTCGTACATGGGAGGTAGAAACTAGCTACACTCTGATAGAAGAAGGCCGTAGGAAATCGCTGTATTCAACTCAGATACGCGTGAGTTCAGGCCCAACGCTTCCACATGCTTTCCTCACCACGTCTCCCAGCACCTAACATAAGGATGTTAGCCTCCACGTCTACAGTCTTGGCAGGATGCGGGAGGGGTCCTGCCCTGAGCTCTGCTCTCCAAAGGAAGCATGCCTGCAGGCTAGCTTTCCACTAGCTGAGTTGTTATGGCCGTGAAAAAGAAGCAGCATCGTAAGTCAGGACGTTCCGTCAATACCGCTCTACCACCCCCGGAGACACAAACATTGAAGCCTGCACCTTGGCCCTTGCGTCCCACGAGCTTCCGACAAACAAGCCTAGTGAGGATATTCGTAACTCCACGTGCAGGCAGTGTGGAACTGGGAAGTACCGCGTGTCAGCTCACCTCACAGGAGGAAGTGCCCCAGAGAGATAGCTTTCAACAAGGTACTCGGGTTTGGAAGTTAGTATGCAGCTCCCTTCTGAGGGAGGAGTTGCTCAGAAGTCGCTGGATTGAGCTAAGGGTCACTTGCCGCTCACAAAGCTTGCGTCCCGTATCGAACGAAATCCTTTGGCAGCGAAGCATACAGGCGGTCAACGTGGGGGAGGTACAAACCACAAGCTCAATCCAAAGGAGCGTGCATGCCTTGGAGGCAGCCGTCTGCTAGGCGCGAAACTGACAAGGCAGACACTTGGTTCTCACTTCGCTACTGTCCCGCATACAACGAAATGCTGTGGAAGCAGACCGTACAGGCAGTCAGGATGGCCGAGGTAAAGGCCATGAGCTCAACTCTCAAACTGTGTATGCTTTGCAGGCCGATGTCTGCTAGGCGCTTATTCAGGGGAGCTAGAACCGAGCTACACTCAAACTGAACGAGGACGTTGGCAATCGCTCTATGGAACTCGGATACACGAGAGTGCAGGCCTGTCACTTCCACAAGGTTTTCACTAAACCCCTTCCGGCACCTAACGTAACTATGCTACGACCTACGTCTACAGGCAGTCAGGATGCGGGAGGGTTCTGCCCTGACCTCAGCTCTCACAAGGAAGCATGCCTAGAAGCCAGCTTTCAACCAGCTGCCTTCTTATGGCAGTGAGAACGCAGCAGTATTCTGAGTCAGGAGGTTCCACGATTACCACTCTCCTGCACCTGGACATACCCCCCCAGGTCTGCATTGTTCCACTTGTGTCTCAGAAGCCTCTGACAAACGTCTCTGGTGAAGATGTTGGAAACTCATTCTGCAGGCAGTGTGGAGCTGTGAGGGACTGAGTGTGAGCTCAACTCTCAGCAGTAAGTTGCCTCTGGACAGGGCGTTCAGCTAGCTTCTCACCTATGGAACTTAGCATGTAGCACCAGTCTCAGACAGAAATTACTAGGAAATCGCTGGATTGAGCTTGGAGGCACTTGTCTTGTGTGCCGGGACATTCCGCTTACCTCTCACAACACTTCAGTCACGCATCGAGCCTAGGCCTGTTTGCAGCGAAGTGTACGTGCAGGCAGGATGTGGGAAGTACAGGCCATCAGCTCAACACTCAAAAGTGTGTACGCCTGGGAGGCAGATGTCTGCTATCCACTCGTACATGGGAGGTAGAAACTAGCTACACTCTGATAGAAGAAGGCCGTAAGAAATCGCTGTATTCAACTCAGATACGCGTGAGTTCAGGCCCAACGCTTCCACATGCTTTCCTCACCACGTCTCCCAGCACCTAACATAAGGATGTTAGCCTCCACGTCTACAGTCTGGCAGGATGCGGGAGGGGCCCTCCCTGAGCTCTGCTCTCCAAAGGAAGCATGCCTGCAGGCTAGCTTTCCACTAGCTGAGTTGTTATGGCCGTGAAAAAGAAGCAGCATCGTAAGTCAGGACGTTCCGTCAATACCGCTCTACCACCCCCGGAGACACAAACATTGAAGCCTGCACCTTGGCCCTTGCGTCCCACGAGCTTCCGACAAACAAGCCTAGTGAGGATATTCCTAACTCCACGTGCAGGCAGTGTGGAACTGGGAAGTACCGCGTGTCAGCTCACCACCTCACAGGAGGAAGTGCCCCAGAGAGATAGCTTTCAACAAGGTACTCGGGTTTGGAAGTTAGTATGCAGCTCCCTTCTGAGGGAGGAG
Organism: Canis aureus; assembly: GCF_053574225.1. Classification (NCBI taxonomy): domain Eukaryota; kingdom Metazoa; phylum Chordata; class Mammalia; order Carnivora; family Canidae; genus Canis; species Canis aureus. Next base: position 39,349 of record NW_027554519.1, read on the forward strand.
TTGCTCAGAAGTCGCTGGATTGAGCTAAGGGTCACTTGCCGCTCACAAAGCTTGCGTCCCGTATCGAACGAAATCCTTTGGCAGCGAAGCATACAGGCGGTCAACGTGGGGGAGGTACAAACCACAAGCTCAATCCAAAGGAGCGTGCATGACTTGGAGGCAGCCGTCTGCTAGGCGCGAAACTGACAAGGCAGACACTTGGTTCTCACTTCGCTACTGTCCCGCATACAACGAAATGCTGTGGAAGCAGACCGTACAGGCAGTCAGGATGGCCGAGGTAAAGGCCATGAGCTCAACTCTCAAACTGTGTATGCTTTGCAGGCCGATGTCTGCTAGGCGCTTATTCAGGGGAGCTAGAACCGAGCTACACTCAAACTGAACGAGGACGTTGGCAATCGCTCTATGGAACTCGGATACACGAGAGTGCAGGCCTGTCACTTCCACAAGATTTTCACGAAACCCCTTCCGGCACCTAACGTAACTATGCTACGACCTACGTCTACAGGCAGTCAGGATGCGGGAGGGTTCTGCCCTGACCTCAGCTCTCACAAGGAAGCATGCCTAGAAGCCAGCTTTCAACCAGCTGCCTTCTTATGGCAGTGAGAACGCAGCAGTATTCTGAGTCAGGAGGTTCCACGATTACCACTCTCCTGCACCTGGACATACCCCCCCAGGTCTGCATTGTTCCACTTGTGTCTCAGGAGCCTCTGACAAACGTCTCTGGTGAAGATGTTGGAAACTCATTCTGCAGGCAGTGTGGAGCTGTGAGGGACTGAGTGTGAGCTCAACTCTCAGCAGTAAGTTGCCTCTGGACAGGGCGTTCAGCTAGCTTCTCACCTATGGAACTTAGCATGTAGCACCAGTCTCAGACAGAAATTACTAGGAAATCGCTGGATTGAGCTTGGAGGCACTTGTCTTGTGTGCCGGGACATTCCGCTTACCTCTCACAACACTTCAGTCACGCATCGAGCCTAGGCCTGTTTGCAGCGAAGTGTACGTGCAGGCAGGATGTGGGAAGTACAGGCCATCAGCTCAACACTCAAAAGTGTGTACGCCTGGGAGGCAGATGTCTGCTATCCACTCGTACATGGGAGGTAGAAACTAGCTACACTCTGATAGAAGAAGGCCGTAAGAAATCACTGTATTCAACTCAGATACGCGTGAGTTCAGGCCCAACGCTTCCACATGCTTTCCTCACCACGTCTCCCAGCACCTAACATAAGGATGTTAGCCTCCACGTCTACAGTCTGGCAGGATGCGGGAGGGGTCCTGCCCTGAGCTCTGCTCTCCAAAGGAAGCATGCCTGCAGGCTAGCTTTCCACTAGCTGAGTTGTTATGGCCGTGAAAAAGAAGCAGAATCATAAGTCAGGATGTTCCGTCAATACCGCTCTACCACCCCCGGAGACACAAACATTGAAGCCTGCACCTTGGCCCTTGCGTCCCACGAGCTTCCGACAAACAAGTCTAGTGAGGATATTCGTAACTCCACGTGCAGGCAGTGTGGAACTGGGAAGTACCGCGTGTCAGCTCACCACCTCACAGGAGGAAGTGCCCCAGAGAGATAGCTTTCAACAAGGTACTCGGGTTTGGAAGTTAGTATGCAGCTCCATTCTGAGGGAGGAGTTGCTCAGAAGTCGCTGGATTGAGCTAAGTGTCACTTGCCGCTCACAAGGCTTGCGTCCCGTATCGAACGAAATCCTTTGGCAGCGAAGCATACAGGCGGTCAACGTGGGGGAGGTACAAACCACAAGCTCAATCCAAAGGAGCGTGCATGCCTTGGAGGCAGCCGTCTGCTAGGCGCGAAACTGACAAGGCAGACACTTGGTTCTCACTTCGCTACTGTCCCGCATACAACGAAATGCTGTGGAAGCAGACCGTACAGGCAGTCAGGATGGCCGAGGTAAAGGCCATGAGCTCAACTCTCAAACTGTGTATGCTTTGCAGGCCGATGTCTGCTAGGCACTTATTCAGGGGAGCTAGAACCGAGCTACACTCAAACTGAACGAGGACGTTGGCAATCGCTCTATGGAACTCGGATACACGAGAGTGCAGGCCTGTCACTTCCACAAGGTTTTCAAGAAACCCCTTCCGGCACCTAACGTAACTATGCTACGACCTACGTCTACAGGCAGTCAGGATGCGGGAGGTTTCTGCCCTGACCTCAGCTCTCACAAGGAAGCATGCCTAGAAGCCAGCATTCAACCAGCTGCCTTCTTATGGCAGTGAGAACGCAGCAGTATTCTGAGTCAGGAGGTTCCACGATTACCACTCTCCTGCACCTGGACATACCCCCCCCAGGTCTGCATTGTTCCACTTGTGTCTCAGAAGCCTCTGACAAACGTCTCTGGTGAAGATGTTGGAAACTCATTCTGCAGGCAGTGTGGAGCTGTGAGGGACTGAGTGTGAGCTCAACTCTCAGAAGTAAGTTGCCTCTGGACAGGGCGTTCAGCTAGCTTCTCACCTATGGAACTTAGCATGTAGCACCAGTCTCAGACAGAAATTACTAGGAAATCGCTGGATTGAGCTTGGAGGCACTTGTCTTGTGTGCCGGGACATTCCGCTTACCTCTCACAACACTTCAGTCACGCATCGAGCCTAGGCCTGTTTGCAGCGAAGTGTACGTGCAGGCAGGATGTGGGAAGTACAGGCCATCAGCTCAACACTCAAAAGTGTGTACGCCTGGGAGGCAGATGTCTGCTATCCACTCGTACATGGGAGGTAGAAACTAGCTACACTCTGATAGAAGAAGGCCGTAGGAAATCGCTGTATTCAACTCAGATACGCGTGAGTTCAGGCCCAACGCTTCCACATGCTTTCCTCACCACGTCTCCCAGCACCTAACATAAGGATGTTAGCCTCCACGTCTACAGTCTTGGCAGGATGCGGGAGGGGTCCTGCCCTGAGCTCTGCTCTCCAAAGGAAGCATGCCTGCAGGCTAGCTTTCCACTAGCTGAGTTGTTATGGCCGTGAAAAAGAAGCAGCATCGTAAGTCAGGACGTTCCGTCAATACCGCTCTACCACCCCCGGAGACACAAACATTGAAGCCTGCACCTTGGCACTTGCGTCCCACGAGCTTCCGACAAACAATTCTAGTGAGGATATTCGTAACTCCACGTGCAGGCAGTGTGGAACTGGGAAGTACCGCGTGTCAGCTCACCAACTCACAGGAGGAAGTGCCCCAGAGAGATAGCTTTCAACAAGGTACTCGGGTTTGGAAGTTAGTATGCAGCTCCCTTCTGAGGGAGGAGTTGCTCAGAAGTCGCTGGATTGAGCTAAGGGTCACTTGCCGCTCACAAAGCTTGCGTCCCGTATCGAACGAAATCCTTTGGCAGCGAAGCATACAGGCGGTCAACGTGGGGGAGGTACAAACCACAAGCTCAATCCAAAGGAGCGTGCATGCCTTGGAGGCAGCCGTCTGCTAGGCGCGAAACTGACAAGGCAGACACTTGGTTCTCACTTCGCTACTGTCCCGCATACAACGAAATGCTGTGGAAGCAGACCGTACAGGCAGTCAGGATGGCCGAGGTAAAGGCCATGAGCTCAACTCTCAAACTGTGTATGCTTTGCAGGCCGATGTCTGCTAGGCGCTTATTCAGGGGAGCTAGAACCGAGCTACACTCAAACTGAACGAGGACGTTGGCAATCGCTCTATGGAACTCGGATACACGAGAGTGCAGGCCTGTCACTTCCACAAGATTTTCACGAAACCCCTTCCGGCACCTAACGTAACTATGCTACGACCTACGTCTACAGGCAGTCAGGATGCGGGAGGGTTCTGCCCTGACCTCAGCTCTCACAAGGAAGCATGCCTAGAAGCCAGCTTTCAACCAGCTGCCTTCTTATGGCAGTGAGAACGCAGCAGTATTCTGAGTCAGGAGGTTCCACGATTACCACTCTCCTGCACCTGGACATACCCCCCCCAGGTCTGCATTGTTCCACTTGTGTCTCAGAAGCCTCTGACAAACGTCTCTGGTGAAGATGTTGGAAACTCATTCTGCAGGCAGTGTGGAGCTGTGAGGGACTGAGTGTGAGCTCAACTCTCAGAAGTAAGTTGCCTCTGGACAGGGCGTTCAGCTAGCTTCTCACCTATGGAACTTAGCATGTAGCACCAGTCTCAGACAGAAATTACTAGGAAATCGCTGGATTGAGCTTGGAGGCACTTGTCTTGTGTGCCGGGACATTCCGCTTACCTCTCACAACACTTCAGTCACGCATCGAGCCTAGGCCTGTTTGCAGCGAAGTGTACGTGCAGGCAGGATGTGGGAAGTACAGGCCATCAGCTCAACACTCAAAAGTGTGTACGCCTGGGAGGCAGATGTCTGCTATCCACTCGTACATGGGAGGTAGAAACTAGCTACACTCTGATAGAAGAAGGCCGTAGGAAATCGCTGTATTCAACTCAGATACGCGTGAGTTCAGGCCCAACGCTTCCACATGCTTTCCTCACCACGTCTCCCAGCACCTAACATAAGGATGTTAGCCTCCACGTCTACAGTCTTGGCAGGATGCGGGAGGGGTCCTGCCCTGAGCTCTGCTCTCCAAAGGAAGCATGCCTGCAGGCTAGCTTTCCACTAGCTGAGTTGTTATGGCCGTGAAAAAGAAGCAGCATCGTAAGTCAGGACGTTCCGTCAATACCGCTCTACCACCCCCGGAGACACAAACATTGAAGCCTGCACCTTGGCCCTTGCGTCCCACGAGCTTCCGACAAACAATTCTAGTGAGGATATTCGTAACTCCACGTGCAGGCAGTGTGGAACTGGGAAGTACCGCGTGTCAGCTCACCACCTCACAGGAGGAAGTGCCCCAGAGAGATAGCTTTCAACAAGGTACTCGGGTTTGGAAGTTAGTATGCAGCTCCCTTCTGAGGGAGGAGTTGCTCAGAAGTCGCTGGATTGAGCTAAGGGTCACTTGCCGCTCACAAAGCTTGCGTCCCGTATCGAACGAAATCCTTTGGCAGCGAAGCATACAGGCGGTCAACGTGGGGGAGGTACAAACCACAAGCTCAATCCAAAGGAGCGTGCATGCCTTGGAGGCAGCCGTCTGCTAGGCGCGAAACTGACAAGGCAGACACTTGGTTCTCACTTCGCTACTGTCCCGCATACAACGAAATGCTGTGGAAGCAGACCGTACAGGCAGTCAGGATGGCCGAGGTAAAGGCCATGAGCTCAACTCTCAAACTGTGTATGCTTTGCAGGCCGATGTCTGCTAGGCGCTTATTCAGGGGAGCTAGAACCGAGCTACACTCAAACTGAACGAGGACGTTGGCAATCGCTCTATGGAACTCGGATACACGAGAGTGCAGGCCTGTCACTTCCACAAGGTTTTCACGAAACCCCTTCCGGCACCTAACGTAACTATGCTACGACCTACGTCTACAGGCAGTCAGGATGCGGGAGGGTTCTGCCCTGACCTCAGCTCTCACAAGGAAGCATGCCTAGAAGCCAGCTTTCAACCAGCTGCCTTCTTATGGCAGTGAGAACGCAGCAGTATTCTGAGTCAGGAGGTTCCACGATTACCACTCTCCTGCAGCTGGACATACCCCCCCCAGGTCTGCATTGTTCCACTTGTGTCTCAGAAGCCTCTGACAAACGTCTCTGGTGAAGATGTTGGAAACTCATTCTGCAGGCAGTGTGGAGCTGTGAGGGACTGAGTGTGAGCTCAACTCTCAGAAGTAAGTTGCCTCTGGACAGGGCGTTCAGCTAGCTTCTCACCTATGGAACTTAGCATGTAGCACCAGTCTCAGACAGAAATTACTAGGAAATCGCTGGATTGAGCTTGGAGGCACTTGTCTTGTGTGCCGGGACATTCCGCTTACCTCTCACAACACTTCAGTCACGCATCGAGCCTAGGCCTGTTTGCAGCGAAGTGTACGTGCAGGCAGGATGTGGGAAGTACAGGCCATCAGCTCAACACTCAAAAGTGTGTACGCCTGGGAGGCAGATGTCTGCTATCCACTCGTACATGGGAGGTAGAAACTAGCTACACTCTGATAGAAGAAGGCCGTAGGAAATCGCTGTATTCAACTCAGATACGCGTGAGTTCAGGCCCAACGCTTCCACATGCTTTCCTCACCACGTCTCCCAGCACCTAACATAAGGATGTTAGCCTCCACGTCTACAGTCTTGGCAGGATGCGGGAGGGGTCCTGCCCTGAGCTCTGCTCTCCAAAGGAAGCATGCCTGCAGGCTAGCTTTCCACTAGCTGAGTTGTTATGGCCGTGAAAAAGAAGCAGCATCGTAAGTCAGGACGTTCCGTCAATACCGCTCTACCACCCCCGGAGACACAAACATTGAAGCCTGCACCTTGGCCCTTGCGTCCCACGAGCTTCCGACAAACAAGCCTAGTGAGGATATTCGTAACTCCACGTGCAGGCAGTGTGGAACTGGGAAGTACCGCGTGTCAGCTCACCACCTCACAGGAGGAAGTGCCCCAGAGAGATAGCTTTCAACAAGGTACTCGGGTTTGGAAGTTAGTATGCAGCTCCCTTCTGAGGGAGGAGTTGCTCAGAAGTCGCTGGATTGAGCTAAGGGTCACTTGCCGCTCACAAAGCTTGCGTCCCGTATCGAACGAAATCCTTTGGCAGCGAAGCATACAGGCGGTCAACGTGGGGGAGGTACAAACCACAAGCTCAATCCAAAGGAGCGTGCATGCCTTGGAGGCAGCCGTCTGCTAGGCGCGAAACTGACAAGGCAGACACTTGGTTCTCACTTCGCTACTGTCCCGCATACAACGAAATGCTGTGGAAGCAGACCGTACAGGCAGTCAGGATGGCCGAGGTAAAGGCCATGAGCTCAACTCTCAAACTGTGTATGCTTTGCAGGCCGATGTCTGCTAGGCGCTTATTCAGGGGAGCTAGAACCGAGCTACACTCAAACTGAACGAGGACGTTGGCAATCGCTCTATGGAACTCGGATACACGAGAGTGCAGGCCTGTCACTTCCACAAGATTTTCACGAAACCCCTTCCGGCACCTAACGTAACTATGCTACGACCTACGTCTACAGGCAGTCAGGATGCGGGAGGGTTCTGCCCTGACCTCAGCTCTCACAAGGAAGCATGCCTAGAAGCCAGCTTTCAACCAGCTGCCTTCTTATGGCAGTGAGAACGCAGCAGTATTCTGAGTCAGGAGGTTCCACGATTACCACTCTCCTGCAGCTGGACATACCCCCCCCAGGTCTGCATTGTTCCACTTGTGTCTCAGAAGCCTCTGACAAACGTCTCTGGTGAAGATGTTGGAAACTCATTCTGCAGGCAGTGTGGAGCTGTGAGGGACTGAGTGTGAGCTCAACTCTCAGAAGTAAGTTGCCTCTGGACAGGGCGTTCAGCTAGCTTCTCACCTATGGAACTTAGCATGTAGCACCAGTCTCAGACAGAAATTACTAGGAAATCGCTGGATTGAGCTTGGAGGCACTTGTCTTGTGTGCCGGGACATTCCGCTTACCTCTCACAACACTTCAGTCACGCATCGAGCCTAGGCCTGTTTGCAGCGAAGTGTACGTGCAGGCAGGATGTGGGAAGTACAGGCCATCAGCTCAACACTCAAAAGTGTGTACGCCTGGGAGGCAGATGTCTGCTATCCACTCGTACATGGGAGGTAGAAACTAGCTACACTCTGATAGAAGAAGGCCGTAGGAAATCGCTGTATTCAACTCAGATACGCGTGAGTTCAGGCCCAACGCTTCCACATGCTTTCCTCACCACGTCTCCCAGCACCTAACATAAGGATGTTAGCCTCCACGTCTACAGTCTTGGCAGGATGCGGGAGGGGTCCTGCCCTGAGCTCTGCTCTCCAAAGGAAGCATGCCTGCAGGCTAGCTTTCCACTAGCTGAGTTGTTATGGCCGTGAAAAAGAAGCAGCATCGTAAGTCAGGACGTTCCGTCAATACCGCTCTACCACCCCCGGAGACACAAACATTGAAGCCTGCACCTTGGCCCTTGCGTCCCACGAGCTTCCGACAAACAATTCTAGTGAGGATATTCGTAACTCCACGTGCAGGCAGTGTGGAACTGGGAAGTACCGCGTGTCAGCTCACCACCTCACAGGAGGAAGTGCCCCAGAGAGATAGCTTTCAACAAGGTACTCGGGTTTGGAAGTTAGTATGCAGCTCCCTTCTGAGGGAGGAGTTGCTCAGAAGTCGCTGGATTGAGCTAAGGGTCACTTGCCGCTCACAAAGCTTGCGTCCCGTATCGAACGAAATCCTTTGGCAGCGAAGCATACAGGCGGTCAACGTGGGGGAGGTACAAACCACAAGCTCAATCCAAAGGAGCGTGCATGCCTTGGAGGCAGCCGTCTGCTAGGCGCGAAACTGACAAGGCAGACACTTGGTTCTCACTTCGCTACTGTCCCGCATACAACGAAATGCTGTGGAAGCAGACCGTACAGGCAGTCAGGATGGCCGAGGTAAAGGCCATGAGCTCAACTCTCAAACTGTGTATGCTTTGCAGGCCGATGTCTGCTAGGCGCTTATTCAGGGGAGCTAGAACCGAGCTACACTCAAACTGAACGAGGACGTTGGCAATCGCTCTATGGAACTCGGATACACGAGAGTGCAGGCCTGTCACTTCCACAAGGTTTTCACGAAACCCCTTCCGGCACCTAACGTAACTATGCTACGACCTACGTCTACAGGCAGTCAGGATGCGGGAGGGTTCTGCCCTGACCTCAGCTCTCACAAGGAAGCATGCCTAGAAGCCAGCTTTCAACCAGCTGCCTTCTTATGGCAGTGAGAACGCAGCAGTATTCTGAGTCAGGAGGTTCCACGATTACCACTCTCCTGCAGCTGGACATACCCCCCCAGGTCTGCATTGTTCCACTTGTGTCTCAGAAGCCTCTGACAAACGTCTCTGGTGAAGATGTTGGAAACTCATTCTGCAGGCAGTGTGGAGCTGTGAGGGACTGAGTGTGAGCTCAACTCTCAGAAGTAAGTTGCCTCTGGACAGGGCGTTCAGCTAGCTTCTCACCTATGGAACTTAGCATGTAGCACCAGTCTCAGACAGAAATTACTAGGAAATAGCTGGATTGAGCTTGGAGGCACTTGTCTTGTGTGCCGGGACATTCCGCTTACCTCTCACAACACTTCAGTCACGCATCGAGCCTAGGCCTGTTTGCAGCGAAGTGTACGTGCAGGCAGGATGTGGGAAGTACAGGCCATCAGCTCAACACTCAAAAGTGTGTACGCCTGGGAGGCAGATGTCTGCTATCCACTCGTACATGGGAGGTAGAAACTAGCTACACTCTGATAGAAGAAGGCCGTAGGAAATCGCTGTATTCAACTCAGATACGCGTGAGTTCAGGCCCAACGCTTCCACATGCTTTCCTCACCACGTCTCCCAGCACCTAACATAAGGATGTTAGCCTCCACGTCTACAGTCTTGGCAGGATGCGGGAGGGGTCCTGCCCTGAGCTCTGCTCTCCAAAGGAAGCATGCCTGCAGGCTAGCTTTCCACTAGCTGAGTTGTTATGGCCGTGAAAAAGAAGCAGCATCGTAAGTCAGGACGTTCCGTCAATACCGCTCTACCACCCCCGCAGACACAAACATTGAAGCCTGCACCTTGGCCCTTGCGTCCCACGAGCTTCCGACAAACAATTCTAGTGAGGATATTCGTAACTCCACGTGCAGGCAGTGTGGAACTGGGAAGTACCGCGTGTCAGCTCACAACCTCACAGGAGGAAGTGCCCCAGAGAGATAGCTTTCAACAAGGTACTCGGGTTTGGAAGTTAGTATGCAGCTCCCTTCTGAGGGAGGAGTTGCTCAGAAGTCGCTGGATTGAGCTAAGGGTCACTTGCCGCTCACAAAGCTTGCGTCCCGTATCGAACGAAATCCTTTGGCAGCGAAGCATACAGGCGGTCAACGTGGGGGAGGTACAAACCACAAGCTCAATCCAAAGGAGCGTGCATGCCTTGGAGGCAGCCGTCTGCTAGGCGCGAAACTGACAAGGCAGACACTTGGTTCTCACTTCGCTACTGTCCCGCATACAACGAAATGCTGTGGAAGCAGACCGTACAGGCAGTCAGGATGGCCGAGGTAAAGGCCATGAGCTCAACTCTCAAACTGTGTATGCTTTGCAGGCCGATGTCTGCTAGGCGCTTATTCAGGGGAGCTAGAACCGAGCTACACTCAAACTGAACGAGGACGTTGGCAATCGCTCTATGGAACTCGGATACACGAGAGTGCAGGCCTGTCACTTCCACAAGATTTTCACGAAACCCCTTCCGGCACCTAACGTAACTATGCTACGACCTACGTCTACAGGCAGTCAGGATGCGGGAGGGTTCTGCCCTGACCTCAGCTCTCACAAGGAAGCATGCCTAGAAGCCAGCTTTCAACCAGCTGCCTTCTTATGGCAGTGAGAACGCAGCAGTATTCTGAGTCAGGAGGTTCCACGATTACCACTCTCCTGCACCTGGACATACCCCCCCCAGGTCTGCATTGTTCCACTTGTGTCTCAGAAGCCTCTGACAAACGTCTCTGGTGAAGATGTTGGAAACTCATTCTGCAGGCAGTGTGGAGCTGTGAGGGACTGAGTGTGAGCTCAACTCTCAGAAGTAAGTTGCCTCTGGACAGGGCGTTCAGCTAGCTTCTCACCTATGGAACTTAGCATGTAGCACCAGTCTCAGACAGAAATTACTAGGAAATCGCTGGATTGAGCTTGGAGGCACTTGTCTTGTGTGCCGGGACATTCCGCTTACCTCTCACAACACTTCAGTCACGCATCGAGCCTAGGCCTGTTTGCAGCGAAGTGTACGTGCAGGCAGGATGTGGGAAGTACAGGCCATCAGCTCAACACTCAAAAGTGTGTACGCCTGGGAGGCAGATGTCTGCTATCCACTCGTACATGGGAGGTAGAAACTAGCTACACTCTGATAGAAGAAGGCCGTAGGAAATCGCTGTATTCAACTCAGATACGCGTGAGTTCAGGCCCAACGCTTCCACATGCTTTCCTCACCACGTCTCCCAGCACCTAACATAAGGATGTTAGCCTCCACGTCTACAGTCTTGGCAGGATGCGGGAGGGGTCCTGCCCTGAGCTCTGCTCTCCAAAGGAAGCATGCCTGCAGGCTAGCTTTCCACTAGCTGAGTTGTTATGGCCGTGAAAAAGAAGCAGCATCGTAAGTCAGGACGTTCCGTCAATACCGCTCTACCACCCCCGCAGACACAAACATTGAAGCCTGCACCTTGGCCCTTGCGTCCCACGAGCTTCCGACAAACAAGCCTAGTGAGGATATTCGTAACTCCACGTGCAGGCAGTGTGGAACTGGGAAGTACCGGGTGTCAGCTCACCTCACAGGAGGAAGTGCCCCAGAGAGATAGCTTTCAACAAGGTACTCGGGTTTGGAAGTTAGTATGCAGCTCCCTTCTGAGGGAGGAGTTGCTCAGAAGTCGCTGGATTGAGCTAAGGGTCACTTGCCGCTCACAAAGCTTGCGTCCCGTATCGAACGAAATCCTTTGGCAGCAAAGCATACAGGCGGTCAACGTGGGGGAGGTACAAACCACAAGCTCAATCCAAAGGAGCGTGCATGCCTTGGAGGCAGCCGTCTGCTAGGCGCGAAACTGACAAGGCAGACACTTGGTTCTCACTTCGCTACTGTCCCGCATACAACAAAATGCTGTGGAAGCAGACCGTACAGGCAGTCAGGATGGCCGAGGTAAAGGCCATGAGCTCAACTCTCAAACTGTGTATGCTTTGCAGGCCGATGTCTGCTAGGCGCTTATTCAGGGGAGCTAGAACCGAGCTACACTCAAACTGAACGAGGACGTTGGCAATCGCTCTATGGAACTCGGATACACGAGAGTGCAGGCCTGTCACTTCCACAAGATTTTCACGAAACCCCTTCCGGCACCTAACGTAACTATGCTACGACCTACGTCTACAGGCAGTCAGGATGCGGGAGGGTTCTGCCCTGACCTCAGCTCTCACAAGGAAGCATGCCTAGAAGCCAGCTTTCAACCAGCTGCCTTCTTATGGCAGTGAGAACGCAGCAGTATTCTGAGTCAGGAGGTTCCACGATTACCACTCTCCTGCACCTGGACATACCCCCCCCAGGTCTGCATTGTTCCACTTGTGTCTCAGAAGCCTCTGACAAACGTCTCTGGTGAAGATGTTGGAAACTCATTCTGCAGGCAGTGTGGAGCTGTGAGGGACTGAGTGTGAGCTCAACTCTCAGAAGTAAGTTGCCTCTGGACAGGGCGTTCAGCTAGCTTCTCACCTATGGAACTTAGCATGTAGCACCAGTCTCAGACAGAAATTACTAGGAAATAGCTGGATTGAGCTTGGAGGCACTTGTCTTGTGTGCCGGGACATTCCGCTTACCTCTCACAACACTTCAGTCACGCATCGAGCCTAGGCCTGTTTGCAGCGAAGTGTACGTGCAGGCAGGATGTGGGAAGTACAGGCCATCAGCTCAACACTCAAAAGTGTGTACGCCTGGGAGGCAGATGTCTGCTATCCACTCGTACATGGGAGGTAGAAACTAGCTACACTCTGATAGAAGAAGGCCGTAGGAAATCGCTGTATTCAACTCAGATACGCGTGAGTTCAGGCCCAACGCTTCCACATGCTTTCCTCACCACATCTCTCAGCACCTAACATAAGGATGTTAGCCTCCACGTCTACAGTCTTGGCAGGATGCGGGAGGGGTCCTGCCCTGAGCTCTGCTCTCCAAAGGAAGCATGCCTGCAGGCTAGCTTTCCACTAGCTGAGTTGTTATGGCCGTGAAAAAGAAGCAGCATCGTAAGTCAGGACGTTCCGTCAATACCGCTCTACCACCCCCGCAGACACAAACATTGAAGCCTGCACCTTGGCCCTTGCGTCCCACGAGCTTCCGACAAACAAGCCTAGTGAGGATATTCGTAACTCCACGTGCAGGCAGTGTGGAACTGGGAAGTACCGGGTGTCTGCTCACCTCACAGGAGGAAGTGCCCCAGAGAGATAGCTTTCAACAAGGTACTCGGGTTTGGAAGTTAGTATGCAGCTCCCTTCTGAGGGAGGAGTTGCTCAGAAGTCGCTGGATTGAGCTAAGGGTCACTTGCCGCTCACAAAGCTTGCGTCCCGTATCGAACGAAATCCTTTGGCAGCGAAGCATACAGGCGGTCAACGTGGGGGAGGTACAAACCACAAGCTCAATCCAAAGGAGCGTGCATGCCTTGGAGGCAGCCGTCTGCTAGGCGCGAAACTGACAAGGCAGACACTTGGTTCTCACTTCGCTACTGTCCCGCATACAACAAAATGCTGTGGAAGCAGACCGTACAGGCAGTCAGGATGGCCGAGGTAAAGGCCATGAGCTCAACTCTCAAACTGTGTATGCTTTGCAGGCCGATGTCTGCTAGGCGCTTATTCAGGGGAGCTAGAACCGAGCTACACTCAAACTGAACGAGGACGTTGGCAATCGCTCTATGGAACTCGGATACACGAGAGTGCAGGCCTGTCACTTCCACAAGATTTTCACGAAACCCCTTCCGGCACCTAACGTAACTATGCTACGACCTACGTCTACAGGCAGTCAGGATGCGGGAGGGTTCTGCCCTGACCTCAGCTCTCACAAGGAAGCATGCCTAGAAGCCAGCTTTCAACCAGCTGCCTTCTTATGGCAGTGAGAACGCAGCAGTATTCTGAGTCAGGAGGTTCCACGATTACCACTCTCCTGCACCTGGACATACCCCCCCCAGGTCTGCATTGTTCCACTTGTGTCTCAGAAGCCTCTGACAAACGTCTCTGGTGAAGATGTTGGAAACTCATTCTGCAGGCAGTGTGGAGCTGTGAGGGACTGAGTGTGAGCTCAACTCTCAGAAGTAAGTTGCCTCTGGACAGGGCGTTCAGCTAGCTTCTCACCTATGGAACTTAGCATGTAGCACCAGTCTCAGACAGAAATTACTAGGAAATAGCTGGATTGAGCTTGGAGGCACTTGTCTTGTGTGCCGGGACATTCCGCTTACCTCTCACAACACTTCAGTCACGCATCGAGCCTAGGCCTGTTTGCAGCGAAGTGTACGTGCAGGCAGGATGTGGGAAGTACAGGCCATCAGCTCAACACTCAAAAGTGTGTACGCCTGGGAGGCAGATGTCTGCTATCCACTCGTACATGGGAGGTAGAAACTAGCTACACTCTGATAGAAGAAGGCCGTAGGAAATCGCTGTATTCAACTCAGATACGCGTGAGTTCAGGCCCAACGCTTCCACATGCTTTCCTCACCACATCTCCCAGCACCTAACATAAGGATGTTAGCCTCCACGTCTACAGTCTTGGCAGGATGCGGGAGGGGTCCTGCCCTGAGCTCTGCTCTCCAAAGGAAGCATGCCTGCAGGCTAGCTTTCCACTAGCTGAGTTGTTATGGCCGTGAAAAAGAAGCAGCATCGTAAGTCAGGACGTTCCGTCAATACCGCTCTACCACCCCCGGAGACACAAACATTGAAGCCTGCACCTTGGCCCTTGCGTCCCACGAGCTTCCGACAAACAAGCCTAGTGAGGATATTCGTAACTCCACGTGCAGGCAGTGTGGAACTGGGAAGTACCGCGTGTCAGCTCACCTCACAGGAGGAAGTGCCCCAGAGAGATAGCTTTCAACAAGGTACTCGGTTTGGAAGTTAGTATGCAGCTCCCTTCTGAGGGAGGTGTTGCTCAGAAGTCGCTGGATTGAGCTAAGGGTCACTTGCCGCTCACAAAGCTTGCGTCCCGTATCGAACGAAATCCTTTGGCAGCGAAGCATACAGGCGGTCAACGTGGGGGAGGTACAAACCACAAGCTCAATCCAAAGGAGCGTGCATGCCTTGGAGGCAGCCGTCTGCTAGGCGCGAAACTGACAAGGCAGACACTTGGTTCTCACTTCGCTACTGTCCCGCATACAACGAAATGCTGTGGAAGCAGACCGTACAGGCAGTCAGGATGGCCGAGGTAAAGGCCATGAGCTCAACTCTCAAACTGTGTATGCTTTGCAGGCCGATGTCTGCTAGGCGCTTATTCAGGGGAGCTAGAACCGAGCTACACTCAAACTGAACGAGGACGTTGGCAATCGCTCTATGGAACTCGGATACACGAGAGTGCAGGCCTGTCACTTCCACAAGATTTTCACGAAACCCCTTCCGGCACCTAACGTAACTATGCTACGACCTACGTCTACAGGCAGTCAGGATGCGGGAGGGTTCTGCCCTGACCTCAGCTCTCACAAGGAAGCATGCCTAGAAGCCAGCTTTCAACCAGCTGCCTTCTTATGGCAGTGAGAACGCAGCAGTATTCTGAGTCAGGAGGTTCCACGATTACCACTCTCCTGCACCTGGACATACCCCCCCCAGGTCTGCATTGTTCCACTTGTGTCTCAGAAGCCTCTGACAAACGTCTCTGGTGAAGATGTTGGAAACTCATTCTGCAGGCAGTGTGGAGCTGTGAGGGACTGAGTGTGAGCTCAACTCTCAGAAGTAAGTTGCCTCTGGACAGGGCGTTCAGCTAGCTTCTCACCTATGGAACTTAGCATGTAGCACCAGTCTCAGACAGAAATTACTAGGAAATCGCTGGATTGAGCTTGGAGGCACTTGTCTTGTGTGCCGGGACATTCCGCTTACCTCTCACAACACTTCAGTCACGCATCGAGCCTAGGCCTGTTTGCAGCGAAGTGTACGTGCAGGCAGGATGTGGGAAGTACAGGCCATCAGCTCAACACTCAAAAGTGTGTACGCCTGGGAGGCAGATGTCTGCTATCCACTCGTACATGGGAGGTAGAAACTAGCTACACTCTGATAGAAGAAGGCCGTAGGAAATCGCTGTATTCAACTCAGATACGCGTGAGTTCAGGCCCAACGCTTCCACATGCTTTCCTCACCACGTCTCCCAGCACCTAACATAAGGATGTTAGCCTCCACGTCTACAGTCTTGGCAGGATGCGGGAGGGGTCCTGCCCTGAGCTCTGCTCTCCAAAGGAAGCATGCCTGCAGGCTAGCTTTCCACTAGCTGAGTTGTTATGGCCGTGAAAAAGAAGCAGCATCGTAAGTCAGGACGTTCCGTCAATACCGCTCTACCACCCCCGGAGACACAAACATTGAAGCCTGCACCTTGGCACTTGCGTCCCACGAGCTTCCGACAAACAAGTCTAGTGAGGATATTCGTAACTCCACGTGCAGGCAGTGTGGAACTGGGAAGTACCGCGTGTCAGCTCACCACCCCACAGGAGGAAGTTCCCCAGAGAGATAGCTTTCAACAAGGTACTCGGGTTTGGAAGTTAGTATGCAGCTCCCTTCTGAGGGAGGAGTTGCTCAGAAGTCGCTGGATTGAGCTAAGGGTCACTTGCCGCTCACAAAGCTTGCGTCCTGTATCGAACGAAATCCTTTGGCAGCGAAGCATACAGGCGGTCAACGTGGGGGAGGTACAAACCACAAGCTCAATCCAAAGGAGCGTGCATGCCTTGGAGGCAGCCGTCTGCTAGGCGCGAAACTGACAAGGCAGACACTTGGTTCTCACTTCGCTACTGTCCCGCATACAACGAAATGCTGTGGAAGCAGACCGTACAGGCAGTCAGGATGGCCGAGGTAAAGGCCATGAGCTCAACTCTCAAACTGTGTATGCTTTGCAGGCCGATGTCTGCTAGGCACTTATTCAGGGGAGCTAGAACCGAGCTACACTCAAACTGAACGAGGACGTTGGCAATCGCTCTATGGAACTCAGATACACGAGAGTGCAGGCCTGTCACTTCCACAAGATTTTCACGAAACCCCTTCCGGCACCTAACGTAACTATGCTACGACCTACGTCTACAGGCAGTCAGGATGCGGGAGGGTTCTGCCCTGACCTCAGCTCTCACAAGGAAGCATGCCTAGAAGCCAGCTTTCAACCAGCTGCCTTCTTATGGCAGTGAGAACGCAGCAGTATTCTGAGTCAGGAGGTTCCACGATTACCACTCTCCTGCACCTGGACATACCCCCCCAGGTCTGCATTGTTCCACTTGTGTCTCAGAAGCCTCTGACAAACGTCTCTGGTGAAGATGTTGGAAACTCATTCTGCAGGCAGTGTGGAGCTGTGAGGGACTGAGTGTGAGCTCAACTCTCAGCAGTAAGTTGCCTCTGGACAGGGCGTTCAGCTAGCTTCTCACCTATGGAACTTAGCATGTAGCACCAGTCTCAGACAGAAATTACTAGGAAATCGCTGGATTGAGCTTGGAGGCACTTGTCTTGTGTGCCGGGACATTCCGCTTACCTCTCACAACACTTCAGTCACGCATCGAGCCTAGGCCTGTTTGCAGCGAAGTGTACGTGCAGGCAGGATGTGGGAAGTACAGGCCATCAGCTCAACACTCAAAAGTGTGTACGCCTGGGAGGCAGATGTCTGCTATCCACTCGTACATGGGAGGTAGAAACTAGCTACACTCTGATAGAAGAAGGCCGTAGGAAATCGCTGTATTCAACTCAGATACGCGTGAGTTCAGGCCCAACGCTTCCACATGCTTTCCTCACCACGTCTCCCAGCACCTAACATAAGGATGTTAGCCTCCACGTCTACAGTCTTGGCAGGATGCGGGAGGGGTCCTGCCCTGAGCTCTGCTCTCCAAAGGAAGCATGCCTGCAGGCTAGCTTTCCACTAGCTGAGTTGTTATGGCCGTGAAAAAGAAGCAGCATCGTAAGTCAGGACGTTCCGTCAATACCGCTCTACCACCCCCGGAGACACAAACATTGAAGCCTGCACCTTGGCCCTTGCGTCCCACGAGCTTCCGACAAACAAGCCTAGTGAGGATATTCGTAACTCCACGTGCAGGCAGTGTGGAACTGGGAAGTACCGCGTGTCAGCTCACCTCACAGGAGGAAGTGCCCCAGAGAGATAGCTTTCAACAAGGTACTCGGGTTTGGAAGTTAGTATGCAGCTCCCTTCTGAGGGAGGAGTTGCTCAGAAGTCGCTGGATTGAGCTAAGGGTCACTTGCCGCTCACAAAGCTTGCGTCCCGTATCGAACGAAATCCTTTGGCAGCGAAGCATACAGGCGGTCAACGTGGGGGAGGTACAAACCACAAGCTCAATCCAAAGGAGCGTGCATGCCTTGGAGGCAGCCGTCTGCTAGGCGCGAAACTGACAAGGCAGACACTTGGTTCTCACTTCGCTACTGTCCCGCATACAACGAAATGCTGTGGAAGCAGACCGTACAGGCAGTCAGGATGGCCGAGGTAAAGGCCATGAGCTCAACTCTCAAACTGTGTATGCTTTGCAGGCCGATGTCTGCTAGGCACTTATTCAGGGGAGCTAGAACCGAGCTACACTCAAACTGAACGAGGACGTTGGCAATCGCTCTATGGAACTCGGATACACGAGAGTGCAGGCCTGTCACTTCCACAAGGTTTTCACGAAACCCCTTCCGGCACCTAACGTAACTATGCTACGACCTACGTCTACAGGCAGTCAGGATGCGGGAGGGTTCTGCCCTGACCTCAGCTCTCACAAGGAAGCTTGCCTAGAAGCCAGTTTTCAACCAGCTGCCTTCTTATGGCAGTGAGAACGCAGCAGTATTCTGAGTCAGGAGGTTCCACGATTACCACTCTCCTGCACCTGGACATACCCCCCCCAGGTCTGCATTGTTCCACTTGTGTCTCAGAAGCCTCTGACAAACGTCTCTGGTGAAGATGTTGGAAACTCATTCTGCAGGCAGTGTGGAGCTGTGAGGGACTGAGTGTGAGCTCAACTCTCAGAAGTAAGTTGCCTCTGGACAGGGCGTTCAGCTAGCTTCTCACCTATGGAACTTAGCATGTAGCACCAGTCTCAGACAGAAATTACTAGGAAATCGCTGGATTGAGCTTGGAGGCACTTGTCTTGTGTGCCGGGACATTCCGCTTACCTCTCACAACACTTCAGTCACGCATCGAGCCTAGGCCTGTTTGCAGCGAAGTGTACGTGCAGGCAGGATGTGGGAAGTACAGGCCATCAGCTCAACACTCAAAAGTGTGTACGCCTGGGAGGCAGATGTCTGCTATCCACTCGTACATGGGAGGTAGAAACTAGCTACACTCTGATAGAAGAAGGCCGTAGGAAATCGCTGTATTCAACTCAGATACGCGTGAGTTCAGGCCCAACGCTTCCACATGCTTTCCTCACCACGTCTCCCAGCACCTAACATAAGGATGTTAGCCTCCACGTCTACAGTCTGGCAGGATGCGGGAGGGGCCCTCCCTGAGCTCTGCTCTCCAAAGGAAGCATGCCTGCAGGCTAGCTTTCCACTAGCTGAGTTGTTATGGCCGTGAAAAAGAAGCAGAATCATAAGTCAGGACGTTCCGTCAATACCGCTCTACCACCCCCGGAGACACAAACATTGAAGCCTGCACCTTGGCCCTTGCGTCCCACGAGCTTCCGACAAACAAGCCTAGTGAGGATATTCCTAACTCCACGTGCAGGCAGTGTGGAACTGGGAAGTACCGCGTGTCAGCTCACCACCTCACAGGAGGAAGTGCCCCAGAGAGATAGCTTTCAACAAGGTACTCGGGTTTGGAAGTTAGTATGCAGCTCCCTTCTGAGGGAGGAGTTGCTCAGAAGTCGCTGGATTGAGCTAAGGGTCACTTGCCGCTCACAAAGCTTGCGTCCCGTATCGAACGAAATCCTTTGGCAGCGAAGCATACAGGCGGTCAACGTGGGGGAGGTACAAACCACAAGCTCAATCCAAAGGAGCGTGCATGCCTTGGAGGCAGCCGTCTGCTAGGCGCGAAACTGACAAGGCAGACACTTGGTTCTCACTTCGCTACTGTCCCGCATACAACGAAATGCTGTGGAAGCAGACCGTACAGGCAGTCAGGATGGCCGAGGTAAAGGCCATGAGCTCAACTCTCAAACTGTGTATGCTTTGCAGGCCGATGTCTGCTAGGCGCTTATTCAGGGGAGCTAGAACCGAGCTACACTCAAACTGAACGAGGACGTTGGCAATCGCTCTATGGAACTCGGATACACGAGAGTGCAGGCCTGTCACTTCCACAAGATTTTCACGAAACCCCTTCCGGCACCTAACGTAACTATGCTACGACCTACGTCTACAGGCAGTCAGGATGCGGGAGGGTTCTGCCCTGACCTCAGCTCTCACAAGGAAGCATGCCTAGAAGCCAGCTTTCAACCAGCTGCCTTCTTATGGCAGTGAGAACGCAGCAGTATTCTGAGTCAGGAGGTTCCACGATTACCACTCTCCTGCACCTGGACATACCCCCCCAGGTCTGCATTGTTCCACTTGTGTCTCAGAAGCCTCTGACAAACGTCTCTGGTGAAGATGTTGGAAACTCATTCTGCAGGCAGTGTGGAGCTGTGAGGGACTGAGTGTGAGCTCAACTCTCAGCAGTAAGTTGCCTCTGGACAGGGCGTTCAGCTAGCTTCTCACCTATGGAACTTAGCATGTAGCACCAGTCTCAGACAGAAATTACTAGGAAATCGCTGGATTGAGCTTGGAGGCACTTGTCTTGTGTGCCGGGACATTCCGCTTACCTCTCACAACACTTCAGTCACGCATCGAGCCTAGGCCTGTTTGCAGCGAAGTGTACGTGCAGGCAGGATGTGGGAAGTACAGGCCATCAGCTCAACACTCAAAAGTGTGTACGCCTGGGAGGCAGATGTCTGCTATCCACTCGTACATGGGAGGTAGAAACTAGCTACACTCTGATAGAAGAAGGCCGTAGGAAATCGCTGTATTCAACTCAGATACGCGTGAGTTCAGGCCCAACGCTTCCACATGCTTTCCTCACCACGTCTCCCAGCACCTAACATAAGGATGTTAGCCTCCACGTCTACAGTCTTGGCAGGATGCGGGAGGGGTCCTGCCCTGAGCTCTGCTCTCCAAAGGAAGCATGCCTGCAGGCTAGCTTTCCACTAGCTGAGTTGTTATGGCCGTGAAAAAGAAGCAGCATCGTAAGTCAGGACGTTCCGTCAATACCGCTCTACCACCCCCGGAGACACAAACATTGAAGCCTGCACCTTGGCCCTTGCGTCCCACGAGCTTCCGACAAACAAGCCTAGTGAGGATATTCGTAACTCCACGTGCAGGCAGTGTGGAACTGGGAAGTACCGCGTGTCAGCTCACCTCACAGGAGGAAGTGCCCCAGAGAGATAGCTTTCAACAAGGTACTCGGGTTTGGAAGTTAGTATGCAGCTCCCTTCTGAGGGAGGAGTTGCTCAGAAGTCGCTGGATTGAGCTAAGGGTCACTTGCCGCTCACAAAGCTTGCGTCCCGTATCGAACGAAATCCTTTGGCAGCGAAGCATACAGGCGGTCAACGTGGGGGAGGTACAAACCACAAGCTCAATCCAAAGGAGCGTGCATGCCTTGGAGGCAGCCGTCTGCTAGGCGCGAAACTGACAAGGCAGACACTTGGTTCTCACTTCGCTACTGTCCCGCATACAACGAAATGCTGTGGAAGCAGACCGTACAGGCAGTCAGGATGGCCGAGGTAAAGGCCATGAGCTCAACTCTCAAACTGTGTATGCTTTGCAGGCCGATGTCTGCTAGGCGCTTATTCAGGGGAGCTAGAACCGAGCTACACTCAAACTGAACGAGGACGTTGGCAATCGCTCTATGGAACTCGGATACACGAGAGTGCAGGCCTGTCACTTCCACAAGATTTTCACGAAACCCCTTCCGGCACCTAACGTAACTATGCTACGACCTACGTCTACAGGCAGTCAGGATGCGGGAGGGTTCTGCCCTGACCTCAGCTCTCACAAGGAAGCATGCCTAGAAGCCAGCTTTCAACCAGCTGCCTTCTTATGGCAGTGAGAACGCAGCAGTATTCTGAGTCAGGAGGTTCCACGATTACCACTCTCCTGCACCTGGACATACCCCCCCAGGTCTGCATTGTTCCACTTGTGTCTCAGAAGCCTCTGACAAACGTCTCTGGTGAAGATGTTGGAAACTCATTCTGCAGGCAGTGTGGAGCTGTGAGGGACTGAGTGTGAGCTCAACTCTCAGCAGTAAGTTGCCTCTGGACAGGGCGTTCAGCTAGCTTCTCACCTATGGAACTTAGCATGTAGCACCAGTCTCAGACAGAAATTACTAGGAAATCGCTGGATTGAGCTTGGAGGCACTTGTCTTGTGTGCCGGGACATTCCGCTTACCTCTCACAACACTTCAGTCACGCATCGAGCCTAGGCCTGTTTGCAGCGAAGTGTACGTGCAGGCAGGATGTGGGAAGTACAGGCCATCAGCTCAACACTCAAAAGTGTGTACGCCTGGGAGGCAGATGTCTGCTATCCACTCGTACATGGGAGGTAGAAACTAGCTACACTCTGATAGAAGAAGGCCGTAAGAAATCGCTGTATTCAACTCAGATACGCGTGAGTTCAGGCCCAACGCTTCCACATGCTTTCCTCACCACGTCTCCCAGCACCTAACATAAGGATGTTAGCCTCCACGTCTACAGTCTGGCAGGATGCGGGAGGGGCCCTCCCTGAGCTCTGCTCTCCAAAGGAAGCATGCCTGCAGGCTAGCTTTCCACTAGCTGAGTTGTTATGGCCGTGAAAAAGAAGCAGCATCGTAAGTCAGGACGTTCCGTCAATACCGCTCTACCACCCCCGGAGACACAAACATTGAAGCCTGCACCTTGGCCCTTGCGTCCCACGAGCTTCCGACAAACAAGCCTAGTGAGGATATTCCTAACTCCACGTGCAGGCAGTGTGGAACTGGGAAGTACCGCGTGTCAGCTCACCACCTCACAGGAGGAAGTGCCCCAGAGAGATAGCTTTCAACAAGGTACTCGGGTTTGGAAGTTAGTATGCAGCTCCCTTCTGAGGGAGGAGTTGCTCAGAAGTCGCTGGATTGAGCTAAGGGTCACTTGCCGCTCACAAAGCTTGCGTCCCGTATCGAACGAAATCCTTTGGCAGCGAAGCATACAGGCGGTCAACGTGGGGGAGGTACAAACCACAAGCTCAATCCAAAGGAGCGTGCATGCCTTGGAGGCAGCCGTCTGCTAGGCGCGAAACTGACAAGGCAGACACTTGGTTCTCACTTCGCTACTGTCCCGCATACAACGAAATGCTGTGGAAGCAGACCGTACAGGCAGTCAGGATGGCCGAGGTAAAGGCCATGAGCTCAACTCTCAAACTGTGTATGCTTTGCAGGCCGATGTCTGCTAGGCGCTTATTCAGGGGAGCTAGAACCGAGCTACACTCAAACTGAACGAGGACGTTGGCAATCGCTCTATGGAACTCGGATACACGAGAGTGCAGGCCTGTCACTTCCACAAGATTTTCACGAAACCCCTTCCGGCACCTAACGTAACTATGCTACGACCTACGTCTACAGGCAGTCAGGATGCGGGAGGGTTCTGCCCTGACCTCAGCTCTCACAAGGAAGCATGCCTAGAAGCCAGCTTTCAATCAGCTGCCTTCTTATGGCAGTGAGAACGCAGCAGTATTCTGAGTCAGGAGGTTCCACGATTACCACTCTCCTGCACCTGGACATACCCCCCCCAGGTCTGCATTGTTCCACTTGTGTCTCAGAAGCCTCTGACAAACGTCTCTGGTGAAGATGTTGGAAACTCATTCTGCAGGCAGTGTGGAGCTGTGAGGGACTGAGTGTGAGCTCAACTCTCAGAAGTAAGTTGCCTCTGGACAGGGCGTTCAGCTAGCTTCTCACCTATGGAACTTAGCATGTAGCACCAGTCTCAGACAGAAATTACTAGGAAATCGCTGGATTGAGCTTGGAGGCACTTGTCTTGTGTGCCGGGACATTCCACTTACCTCTCACAACACTTCAGTCACGCATCGAGCCTAGGCCTGTTTGCAGCGAAGTGTACGTGCAGGCAGGATGTGGGAAGTACAGGCCATCAGCTCAACACTCAAAAGTGTGTACGCCTGGGAGGCAGATGTCTGCTATCCACTCGTACATGGGAGGTAGAAACTAGCTACACTCTGATAGAAGAAGGCCGTAGGAAATCGCTGTATTCAACTCAGATACGCGTGAGTTCAGGCCCAACGCTTCCACATGCTTTCCTCACCACGTCTCCCAGCACCTAACATAAGGATGTTAGCCTCCACGTCTACAGTCTGGCAGGATGCGGGAGGGGTCCTGCCCTGAGCTCTGCTCTCCAAAGGAAGCATGCCTGCAGGCTAGCTTTCCACTAGCTGAGTTGTTATGGCCGTGAAAAAGAAGCAGCATCGTAAGTCAGGACGTTCCGTCAATACCGCTCTACCACCCCCGGAGACACAAACATTGAAGCCTGCACCTTGGCCCTTGCGTCCCACGAGCTTCCGACAAACAAGCCTAGTGAGGATATTCGTAACTCCACGTGCAGGCAGTGTGGAACTGGGAAGTACCGCGTGTCAGCTCACCACCTCACAGGAGGAAGTTCCCCAGAGAGATAGCTTTCAACAAGGTACTCGGGTTTGGAAGTTAGTATGCAGCTCCCTTCTGAGGGAGGAGTTGCTCAGAAGTCGCTGGATTGAGCTAAGGGTCACTTGCCGCTCACAAAGCTTGCGTCCCGTATCGAACGAAATCCTTTGGCAGCGAAGCATACAGGCGGTCAACGTGGGGGAGGTACAAACCACAAGCTCAATCCAAAGGAGCGTGCATGCCTTGGAGGCAGCCGTCTGCTAGGCGCGAAACTGACAAGGCAGACACTTGGTTCTCACTTCGCTACTGTCCCGCATACAACGAAATGCTGTGGAAGCAGACCGTACAGGCAGTCAGGATGGCCAAGGTAAAGGCCATGAGCTCAACTCTCAAACTGTGTATGCTTTGCAGGCCGATGTCTGCTAGGCGCTTATTCAGGGGAGCTAGAACCGAGCTACACTCAAACTGAACGAGGACGTTGGCAATCGCTCTATGGAACTCGGATACACGAGAGTGCAGGCCTGTCACTTCCACAAGATTTTCACGAAACCCCTTCCGGCACCTAACGTAACTATGCTACGACCTACGTCTACAGGCAGTCAGGATGCGGGAGGGTTCTGCCCTGACCTCAGCTCTCACAAGGAAGCATGCCTAGAAGCCAGCTTTCAATCAGCTGCCTTCTTATGGCAGTGAGAACGCAGCAGTATTCTGAGTCAGGAGGTTCCACGATTACCACTCTCCTGCACCTGGACATACCCCCCCCAGGTCTGCATTGTTCCACTTGTGTCTCAGAAGCCTCTGACAAACGTCTCTGGTGAAGATGTTGGAAACTCATTCTGCAGGCAGTGTGGAGCTGTGAGGGACTGAGTGTGAGCTCAACTCTCAGAAGTAAGTTGCCTCTGGACAGGGCGTTCAGCTAGCTTCTCACCTATGGAACTTAGCATGTAGCACCAGTCTCAGACAGAAATTACTAGGAAATCGCTGGATTGAGCTTGGAGGCACTTGTCTTGTGTGCCGGGACATTCCACTTACCTCTCACAACACTTCAGTCACGCATCGAGCCTAGGCCTGTTTGCAGCGAAGTGTACGTGCAGGCAGGATGTGGGAAGTACAGGCCATCAGCTCAACACTCAAAAGTGTGTACGCCTGGGAGGCAGATGTCTGCTATCCACTCGTACATGGGAGGTAGAAACTAGCTACACTCTGATAGAAGAAGGCCGTAGGAAATCGCTGTATTCAACTCAGATACGCGTGAGTTCAGGCCCAACGCTTCCACATGCTTTCCTCACCACGTCTCCCAGCACCTAACATAAGGATGTTAGCCTCCACGTCTACAGTCTGGCAGGATGCGGGAGGGGTCCTGCCCTGAGCTCTGCTCTCCAAAGGAAGCATGCCTGCAGGCTAGCTTTCCACTAGCTGAGTTGTTATGGCCGTGAAAAAGAAGCAGCATCGTAAGTCAGGACGTTCCGTCAATACCGCTCTACCACCCCCGGAGACACAAACATTGAAGCCTGCACCTTGGCCCTTGCGTCCCACGAGCTTCCGACAAACAAGCCTAGTGAGGATATTCGTAACTCCACGTGCAGGCAGTGTGGAACTGGGAAGTACCGCGTGTCAGCTCACCACCTCACAGGAGGAAGTTCCCCAGAGAGATAGCTTTCAACAAGGTACTCGGGTTTGGAAGTTAGTATGCAGCTCCCTTCTGAGGGAGGAGTTGCTCAGAAGTCGCTGGATTGAGCTAAGGGTCACTTGCCGCTCACAAAGCTTGCGTCCCGTATCGAACGAAATCCTTTGGCAGCGAAGCATACAGGCGGTCAACGTGGGGGAGGTACAAACCACAAGCTCAATCCAAAGGAGCGTGCATGCCTTGGAGGCAGCCGTCTGCTAGGCGCGAAACTGACAAGGCAGACACTTGGTTCTCACTTCACTACTTTCCCGCATACAACGAAATGCTGTGGAAGCAGACCGTACAGGCAGTCAGGATGGCCAAGGTAAAGGCCATGAGCTCAACTCTCAAACTGTGTATGCTTTGCAGGCCGATGTCTGCTAGGCGCTTATTCAGGGGAGCTAGAACCGAGCTACACTCAAACTGAACGAGGACGTTGGCAATCGCTCTATGGAACTCGGATACACGAGAGTGCAGGCCTGTCACTTCCACAAGATTTTCACGAAACCCCTTCCGGCACCTAACGTAACTATGCTACGACCTACGTCTACAGGCAGTCAGGATGCGGGAGGGTTCTGCCCTGACCTCAGCTCTCACAAGGAAGCATGCCTAGAAGCCAGCTTTCAATCAGCTGCCTTCTTATGGCAGTGAGAACGCAGCAGTATTCTGAGTCAGGAGGTTCCACGATTACCACTCTCCTGCACCTGGACATACCCCCCCCAGGTCTGCATTGTTCCACTTGTGTCTCAGAAGCCTCTGACAAACGTCTCTGGTGAAGATGTTGGAAACTCATTCTGCAGGCAGTGTGGAGCTGTGAGGGACTGAGTGTGAGCTCAACTCTCAGAAGTAAGTTGCCTCTGGACAGGGCGTTCAGCTAGCTTCTCACCTATGGAACTTAGCATGTAGCACCAGTCTCAGACAGAAATTACTAGGAAATCGCTGGATTGAGCTTGGAGGCACTTGTCTTGTGTGCCGGGACATTCCACTTACCTCTCACAACACTTCAGTCACGCATCGAGCCTAGGCCTGTTTGCAGCGAAGTGTACGTGCAGGCAGGATGTGGGAAGTACAGGCCATCAGCTCAACACTCAAAAGTGTGTACGCCTGGGAGGCAGATGTCTGCTATCCACTCGTACAAGGGAGGTAGAAACTAGCTACACTCTGATAGAAGAAGGCCGTAGGAAATCGCTGTATTCAACTCAGATACGCGTGAGTTCAGGCCCAACGCTTCCACATGCTTTCCTCACCACGTCTCCCAGCACCTAACATAAGGATGTTAGCCTCCACGTCTACAGTCTGGCAGGATGCGGGAGGGGTCCTGCCCTGAGCTCTGCTCTCCAAAGGAAGCATGCCTGCAGGCAAGCTTTCCACTAGCTGAGTTGTTATGGCCGTGAAAAAGAAGCAGCATCGTAAGTCAGGACGTTCCGTCAATACCGCTCTACCACCCCCGGAGACACAAACATTGAAGCCTGCACCTTGGCCCTTGCGTCCCACGAGCTTCCGACAAACAAGCCTAGTGAGGATATTCGTAACTCCACGTGCAGGCAGTGTGGAACTGGGAAGTACCGCGTGTCAGCTCACCACCTCACAGGAGGAAGTTCCCCAGAGAGATAGCTTTCAACAAGGTACTCGGGTTTGGAAGTTAGTATGCAGCTCCCTTCTGAGGGAGGAGTTGCTCAGAAGTCGCTGGATTGAGCTAAGGGTCACTTGCCGCTCACAAAGCTTGCGTCCCGTATCGAACGAAATCCTTTGGCAGCGAAGCATACAGGCGGTCAACGTGGGGGAGGTACAAACCACAAGCTCAATCCAAAGGAGCGTGCATGCCTTGGAGGCAGCCGTCTGCTAGGCGCGAAACTGACAAGGCAGACACTTGGTTCTCACTTCGCTACTGTCCCGCATACAACGAAATGCTGTGGAAGCAGACCGTACAGGCAGTCAGGATGGCCAAGGTAAAGGCCATGAGCTCAACTCTCAAACTGTGTATGCTTTGCAGGCCGATGTCTGCTAGGCGCTTATTCAGGGGAGCTAGAACCGAGCTACACTCAAACTGAACGAGGACGTTGGCAATCGCTCTATGGAACTCGGATACACGAGAGTGCAGGCCTGTCACTTCCACAAGATTTTCACGAAACCCCTTCCGGCACCTAACGTAACTATGCTACGACCTACGTCTACAGGCAGTCAGGATGCGGGAGGGTTCTGCCCTGACCTCAGCTCTCACAAGGAAGCATGCCTAGAAGCCAGCTTTCAATCAGCTGCCTTCTTATGGCAGTGAGAACGCAGCAGTATTCTGAGTCAGGAGGTTCCACGATTACCACTCTCCTGCACCTGGACATACCCCCCCCAGGTCTGCATTGTTCCACTTGTGTCTCAGAAGCCTCTGACAAACGTCTCTGGTGAAGATGTTGGAAACTCATTCTGCAGGCAGTGTGGAGCTGTGAGGGACTGAGTGTGAGCTCAACTCTCAGAAGTAAGTTGCCTCTGGACAGGGCGTTCAGCTAGCTTCTCACCTATGGAACTTAGCATGTAGCACCAGTCTCAGACAGAAATTACTAGGAAATCGCTGGATTGAGCTTGGAGGCACTTGTCTTGTGTGCCGGGACATTCCACTTACCTCTCACAACACTTCAGTCACGCATCGAGCCTAGGCCTGTTTGCAGCGAAGTGTACGTGCAGGCAGGATGTGGGAAGTACAGGCCATCAGCTCAACACTCAAAAGTGTGTACGCCTGGGAGGCAGATGTCTGCTATCCACTCGTACATGGGAGGTAGAAACTAGCTACACTCTGATAGAAGAAGGCCGTAGGAAATCGCTGTATTCAACTCAGATACGCGTGAGTTCAGGCCCAACGCTTCCACATGCTTTCCTCACCACGTCTCCCAGCACCTAACATAAGGATGTTACCCTCCACGTCTACAGTCTGGCAGGATGCGGGAGGGGTCCTGCCCTGAGCTCTGCTCTCCAAAGGAAGCATGCCTGCAGGCTAGCTTTCCACTAGCTGAGTTGTTATGGCCGTGAAAAAGAAGCAGCATCGTAAGTCAGGACGTTCCGTCAATACCGCTCTACCACCCCCGGAGACACAAACATTGAAGCCTGCACCTTGGCCCTTGCGTCCCACGAGCTTCCGACAAACAAGTCTAGTGAGGATATTCGTAACTCCACGTGCAGGCAGTGTGGAACTGGGAAGTACCGCGTGTCAGCTCACCACCTCACAGGAGGAAGTTCCCCAGAGAGATAGCTTTCAACAAGGTACTCGGGTTTGGAAGTTAGTATGCAGCTCCCTTCTGAGGGAGGAGTTGCTCAGAAGTCGCTGGATTGAGCTAAGGGTCACTTGCCGCTCACAAAGCTTGCGTCCCGTATCGAACGAAATCCTTTGGCAGCGAAGCATACAGGCGGTCAACGTGGGGGAGGTACAAACCACAAGCTCAATCCAAAGGAGCGTGCATGCCATGGAGGCAGCCGTCTGCTAGGCGCGAAACTGACAAGGCAGACACTTGGTTCTCACGTCGCTACTGTCCCGCATACAACGAAATGCTGTGGAAGCAGACCGTACAGGCAGTCAGGATGGCCGAGGTAAAGGCCATGAGCTCAACTCTCAAACTGTGTATGCTTTGCAGGCCGATGTCTGCTAGGCGCTTATTCAGGGGAGCTAGAACCGAGCTACACTCAAACTGAACGAGGACGTTGGCAATCGCTCTATGGAACTCGGATACACGAGAGTGCCGGCCTGTCACTTCCTCAAGATTTTCACGAAAACCCTTCCGGCACCTAACGTAACTATGCTACGACCTACGTCTACAGGCAGTCAGGATGCGGGAGGGTTCTGCCCTGACCTCAGCTCTCACAAGGAAGCATGCCTAGAAGCCAGCTTTCAACCAGCTGCCTTCTTATGGCAGTGAGAACGCAGCAGTATTCTGAGTCAGGAGGTTCCACGATTACCACTCTCCTGCACCTGGACATACCCCCCCAGGTCTGCATTGTTCCACTTGTGTCTCAGAAGCCTCTGACAAACGTCTCTGGTGAAGATGTTGGAAACTCATTCTGCAGGCAGTGTGGAGCTGTGAGGGACTGAGTGTGAGCTCAACTCTCAGAAGTAAGTTGCCTCTGGACAGGGCGTTCAGCTAGCTTCTCACCTATGGAACTTAGCATGTAGCACCAGTCTCAGACAGAAATTACTAGGAAATCGCTGGATTGAGCTTGGAGGCACTTGTCTTGTGTGCCGGGACATTCCGCTTACCTCTCACAACACTTCAGTCACGCATCGAGCCTAGGCCTGTTTGCAGCGAAGTGTACGTGCAGGCAGGATGTGGGAAGTACAGGCCATCAGCTCAACACTCAAAAGTGTGTACGCCTGGGAGGCAGATGTCTGCTATCCACTCGTACATGGGAGGTAGAAACTAGCTACACTCTGATAGAAGAAGGCCGTAGGAAATCGCTGTATTCAACTCAGATACGCGTGAGTTCAGGCCCAACGCTTCCACATGCTTTCCTCACCACGTCTCCCAGCACCTAACATAAGGATGTTAGCCTCCACGTCTACAGTCTTGGCAGGATGCGGGAGGGGTCCTGCCCTGAGCTCTGCTCTCCAAAGGAAGCATGCCTGCAGGCTAGCTTTCCACTAGCTGAGTTGTTATGGCCGTGAAAAAGAAGCAGCATCGTAAGTCAGGACGTTCCGTCAATACCGCTCTACCACCCCCAGAGACACAAACATTGAAGCCTGCACCTTGGCCCTTGCGTCCCACGAGCTTCCGACAAACAAGCCTAGTGAGGATATTCGTAACTCCACGTGCAGGCAGTGTGGAACTGGGAAGTACCGCGTGTCAGCTCACCTCACAGGAGGAAGTTCCCCAGAGAGATAGCTTTCAACAAGGTACTCGGGTTTGGAAGTTAGTATGCAGCTCCCTTCTGAGGGAGGAGTTGCTCAGAAGTCGCTGGATTGAGCTAAGGGTCACTTGCCGCTCACAAAGCTTGCGTCCCGTATCGAACGAAATCCTTTGGCAGCGAAGCATACAGGCTGTCAACGTGGGGGAGGTACAAACCACAAGCTCAATCCAAAGGAGCGTGCATGCCTTGGAGGCAGCCGTCTGCTAGGCGCGAAACTGACAAGGCAGACACTTGGTTCTCACTTCGCTACTGTCCCGCATACAACGAAATGCTGTGGAAGCAGACCGTACAGGCAGTCAGGATGGCCGAGGTAAAGGCCATGAGCTCAACTCTCAAACTGTGTATGCTTTGCAGGCCGATGTCTGCTAGGCGCTTATTCAGGGGAGCTAGAACCGAGCTACACTCAAACTGA
This sequence comes from Canis aureus, assembly GCF_053574225.1. Taxonomy (NCBI): domain Eukaryota; kingdom Metazoa; phylum Chordata; class Mammalia; order Carnivora; family Canidae; genus Canis; species Canis aureus. The sequence continues at coordinate 70,569 of NW_027554519.1, forward strand.
ACGACGACGTTGGCAATCGCTCTATGGAACTCGGATACACGAGAGTGCAGGCCTGTCACTTCCACAAGGTTTTCACGAAACCCCTTCCGGCACCTAACGTAACTATGCTACGACCTACGTCTACAGGCAGTCAGGATGCGGGAGGGTTCTGCCCTGACCTCAGCTCTCACAAGGAAGCATGCCTAGAAGCCAGCTTTCAATCAGCTGCCTTCTTATGGCAGTGAGAACGCAGCAGTATTCTGAGTCAGGAGGTTCCACGATTACCACTCTCCTGCACCTGGACATACCCCCCCCCAGGTCTGCATTGTTCCACTTGTGTCTCAGAAGCCTCTGACAAACGTCTCTGGTGAAGATGTTGGAAACTCATTCTGCAGGCAGTGTGGAGCTGTGAGGGACTGAGTGTGAGCTCAACTCTCAGAAGTAAGTTGCCTCTGGACAGGGCGTTCAGCTTGCTTCTCACCTATGGAACTTAGCATGTAGCACCAGTCTCAGACAGAAATTACTAGGAAATCGCTGGATTGAGCTTGGAGGCACTTGTCTTGTGTGCCGGGACATTCCGCTTACCTCTCACAACACTTCAGTCACGCATCGAGCCTAGGCCTGTTTGCAGCGAAGTGTACGTGCAGGCAGGATGTGGGAAGTACAGGCCATCAGCTCAACACTCAAAAGTGTGTACGCCTGGGAGGCAGATGTCTGCTATCCACTCGTACATGGGAGGTAGAAACTAGCTACACTTTGATAGAAGAAGGCCGTAGGAAATCGCTGTATTCAACTCAGATACGCGTGAGTTCAGGCCCAACGCTTCCACATGCTTTCCTCACCACGTCTCCCAGCACCTAACATAAGGATGTTAGCCTCCACGTCTACAGTCTGGCAGGATGCACGAGGGGTCCTGCCCTGAGCTCTGCTCTCCAAAGGAAGCATGCCTGCAGGCTAGCTTTCCACTAGCTGAGTTGTTATGGCCGTGAAAAAGAAGCAGCATCGTAAGTCAGGACGTTCCGTCAATACCGCTCTACCACCCCCGGAGACACAAACATTGAAGCCTGCACCTTGGCCCTTGCGTCCCACGAGCTTCCGACAAACAAGCCTAGTGAGGATATTCGTAACTCCACGTGCAGGCAGTGTGGAACTGGGAAGTACCGCGTGTCAGCTCACCACCTCACAGGAGGAATTTCCCCAGAGAGATAGCTTTCAACAAGGTACTCGGGTTTGGAAGTTAGTATGCAGCTCCCTTCTGAGGGAGGAGTTGCTCAGAAGTCGCTGGATTGAGCTAAGGGTCACTTGCCGCTCACAAAGCTTGCGTCCCGTATCGAACGAAATCCTTTGGCAGCGAAGCATACAGGCGGTCAACGTGGGGGAGGTACAAACCACAAGCTCAATCCAAAGGAGCGTGCATGCCTTGGAGGCAGCCGTCTGCTAGGCGCGAAACTGACAAGGCAGACACTTGGTTCTCACTTCGCTACTGTCCCGCATACAACGAAATGCTGTGGAAGCAGACCGTACAGGCAGTCAGGATGGCCGAAGTAAAGGCCATGAGCTCAACTCTCAAACTGTGTATGCTTTGCAGGCCGATGTCTGCTAGGCGCTTATTCAGGGGAGCTAGAACCGAGCTACACTCAAACTGAACGAGGACGTTGGCAATCGCTCTATGGAACTCGGATACACGAGAGTGCAGGCCTGTCACTTCCACAAGGTTTTCACGAAACCCCTTCCGGCACCTAACGTAACTATGCTACGACCTACGTCTACAGGCAGTCAGGATGCGGGAGGGTTCTGCCCTGACCTCAGCTCTCACAAGGAAGCATGCCTAGAAGCCAGCTTTCAACCAGCTGCCTTCTTATGGCAGTGAGAACGCAGCAGTATTCTGAGTCAGGAGGTTCCACGATTACCACTCTCCTGCACCTGGACATACCCCCCCCAGGTCTGCATTGTTCCAGTTGTGTCTCAGAAGCCTCTGACAAACGTCTCTGGTGAAGATGTTGGAAACTCATTCTGCAGGCAGTGTGGAGCTGTGACGGACTGAGTGTGAGCTCAACTCTCAGAAGTAAGTTGCCTCTGGACAGGGCGTTCAGCTAGCTTCTCACCTATGGAACTTAGCATGTAGCACCAGTCTCAGACAGAAATTACTAGGAAATCGCTGGATTGAGCTTGGAGGCACTTGTCTTGTGTGCCGGGACATTCCGCTTACCTCTCACAACACTTCAGTCACGCATCGAGCCTAGGCCTGTTTGTAGCGAAGTGTACGTGCAGGCAGGATGTGGGAAGTACAGGCCATCAGCTCAACACTCAAAAGTGTGTACGCCTGGGAGGCAGATGTCTGCTATCCACTCGTACATGGGAGGTAGAAACTAGCTACACTCTGATAGAAGAAGGCCGTAGGAAATCGCTGTATTCAACTCAGATACGCGTGAGTTCAGGCCCAACGCTTCCACATGCTTTCCTCACCACGTCTCCCAGCACCTAACATAAGGATGTTAGCCTCCACGTCTACAGTCTTGGCAGGATGCGGGAGGGGTCCTGCCCTGAGCTCTGCTCTCCAAAGGAAGCATGCCTGCAGGCTAGCTTTCCACTAGCTGAGTTGTTATGGCCGTGAAAAAGAAGCAGCATCGTAAGTCAGGACGTTCCGTCAATACCGCTCTACCACCCCCGGAGACACAAACATTGAAGCCTGCACCTTGGCCCTTGCGTCCCACGAGTTTCCGACAAACAAGTCTAGTGAGGATATTCATAACTCCACGTGCAGGCAGTGTGGAACTGGGAAGTACCGCGTGTCAGCTCACCTCACAGGAGGAAGTTCCCCAGAGAGATAGCTCTCAACAAGGTACTCGGGTTTGGAAGTTAGTATGCAGCTCCCTTCTGAGGGAGGAGTTGCTCAGAAGTCGCTGGATTGAGCTAAGGGTCACTTGCCGCTCACAAAGCTTGCGTCCCGTATCGAACGAAATCCTTTGGCAGCGAAGCATACAGGCGGTCAACGTGGGGGAGGTACAAACCACAAGCTCAATCCAAAGGAGCGTGCATGCCTTGGAGGCAGCCGTCTGCTAGGCGCGAAACTGACAAGGCAGACACTTGGTTCTCACTTCGCTACTGTCCCGCATACAAAGAAATGCTGTGGAAGCAGACCGTACAGGCAGTCAGGATGGCCGAGGTAAAGGCCATGAGCTCAACTCTCAAACTGTGTATGCTTTGCAGGCCGATGTCTGCTAGGCGCTTATTCAGGGGAGCTAGAACCGAGCTACACTCAAACTGAACGAGGACATTGGCAATCGCTCTATGGAACTCGGATACACGAGAGTGCAGGCCTGTCACTTCCACAAGGTTTTCACGAAACCCCTTCCGGCACCTAACGTAACTATGCTACGACCTACGTCTACAGGCAGTCAGGATGCGGGAGGGTTCTGCCCTGACCTCAGCTCTCACAAGGAAGCATGCCTAGAAGCCAGCTTTCAACCAGCTGCCTTCTTATGGCAGTGAGAACGCAGCAGTATTCTGAGTCAGGAGGTTCCACGATTACCACTCTCCTGCACCTGGACATACCCCCCCCAGGTCTGCATTGTTCCACTTGTGTCTCAGAAGCCTCTGACAAACGTCTCTGGTGAAGATGTTGGAAACTCATTCTGCAGGCAGTGTGGAGCTGTGAGGGACTGAGTGTGAGCTCAACTCTCAGAAGTAAGTTGCCTCTGGACAGGGCGTTCAGCTAGCTTCTCACCTATGGAACTTAGCATGTAGCACCAGTCTCAGACAGAAATTACTAGGAAATCGCTGGATTGAGCTTGGAGGCACTTGTCTTGTGTGCCGGGACATTCCGCTTACCTCTCACAACACTTCAGTCACGCATCGAGCCTAGGCCTGTTTGCAGCGAAGTGTACGTGCAGGCAGGATGTGGGAAGTACAGGCCATCAGCTCAACACTCAAAAGTGTGTACGCCTGGGAGGCAGATGTCTGCTATCCACTCGTACATGGGAGGTAGAAACTAGCTACACTCTGATAGAAGAAGGCCGTAGGAAATCGCTGTATTCAACTCAGATACGCGTGAGTTCAGGCCCAACTCTTCCACATGCTTTCCTCACCACGTCTCCCAGCACCTAACATAAGGATGTTAGCCTCCACTTCTACAGTCTGGCAGGATGCGGGAGGGGTCCTGCCCTGAGCTCTGCTCTCCAAAGGAAGCATGCCTGCAGGCTAGCTTTCCACTAGCTGAGTTGTTATGGCCGTGAAAAAGAAGCAGCATCGTAAGTCAGGACGTTCCGTCAATACCGCTCTACCACCCCCGGAGACACAAACATTGAAGCCTGCACCTTGGCCCTTGCGTCCCACGAGCTTCCGACAAACAAGCCTAGTGAGGATATTCGTAACTCCACGTGCAGGCAGTGTGGAACTGGGAAGTACGGCGTGTCAGCTCACCTCACAGGCGGAAGTTCCCCAGAGAGATAGCTTTCAACAAGGTACTCGGGTTTGGAAGTTAGTATGCAGCTCCCTTCTGAGGGAGGAGTTGCTCAGAAGTCGCTGGATTGAGCTAAGGGTCACTTGCCGCTCACAAAGCTTGCGTCCCGTATCGAACGAAATCCTTTGGCAGCGAAGCATACAGGCGGTCAACGTGGGGGAGGTACAAACCACAAGCTCAATCCAAAGGAGCGTGCATGCCTTGGAGGCAGCCGTCTGCTAGGCGCGAAACTGACAAGGCAGACACTTGGTTCTCACTTCGCTACTGTCCCGCATACAACGAAATGCTGAGGAAGCAGACCGTACAGGCAGTCAGGATGGCCGAGGTAATGGCCATGAGCTCAACTCTCAAATTGTGTATGCTTTGCAGGCCGATGTCTGCTAGGCACTTATTCAGGGGAGCTAGAACCGAGCTACACTCAAACTGAACGAGGACGTTGGCAATCGCTCTATGGAACTCGGATACACGAGAGTGCAGGCCTGTCACTTCCACAAGGTTTTCACGAAACCCCTTCCGGCACCTAACGTAACTATGCTACGACCTACGTCTACAGGCAGTCAGGATGCGGGAGGGTTCTGCCCTGACCTCAGCTCTCACAAGGAAGCATGCCTAGAAGCCAGCTTTAAACCAGCTGCCTTCTTATGGCAGTGAGAACGCAGCAGTATTCTGAGTCAGGAGGTTCCACGATTACCACTCTCCTGCACCTGGACATAACCCCCCCCCAGGTCTGCATTGTTCCACTTGTGTCTCAGAAGCCTCTGACAAACGTCTCTGGTGAAGATGTTGGAAACTCATTCTGCACTCAGTGTGGAGCTGTGAGGGACTGAGTGTGAACTCAACTCTCAGAAGTAAGTTGCCTCTGGACAGGGCGTTCAGCTAGCTTCTCACCTATGGAACTTAGCATGTAGCACCAGTCTCAGACAGAAATTACTAGGAAATCGCTGGATTGAGCTTGGAGGCACTTGTCTTGTGTGCCGGGACATTCCGCTTACCTCTCACAACACTTCAGTCACGCATCGAGCCTAGGCCTGTTTGCAGCGAAGTGTACGTGCAGGCAGGATGTGGGAAGTACAGGCCATCAGCTCAACACTCAAAAGTGTGTACGCCTGGGAGGCAGATGTCTGCTATCCACTCGTACATGGGAGGTAGAAACTAGCTACACTCTGATAGAAGAAGGCCGTAGGAAATCGCTGTATTCAACTCAGATACGCGTGAGTTCAGGCCCAACGCTTCCACATGCTTTCCTCACCACGTCTCCCAGCACCTAACATAAGGATGTTAGCCTCCACGTCTACAGTCTTGGCAGGATGCGGGAGGGGTCCTGCCCTGAGCTCTGCTCTCCAAAGGAAGCATGCCTGCAGGCTAGCTTTCCACTAGCTGAGTTGTTATGGCCGTGAAAAAGAAGCAGCATCGTAAGTCAGGACGTTCCGTCAATACCGCTCGACCACCCCCGGAGACGCAAACATTGAAGCCTGCACCTTGGCCCTTGCGTCCCACGAGCTTCCGACAAACAAGCCTAGTGAGGATATTCGTAACTCCACGTGCAGGCAGTGTGGAACTGGGAAGTACCGCGTGTCAGCTCACCTCACAGGAGGAAGTTCCCCAGAGAGATAGCTCTCAACAAGGTACTCGGGTTTGGAAGTTAGTATGCAGCTCCCTTCTGAGGGAGGAGTTGCTCAGAAGTCGCTGGATTGAGCTAAGGGTCACTTGCCGCTCACAAAGCTTGCGTCCCGTATCGAACGAAATCCTTTGGCAGCGAAGCATACAGGCGGTCAACGTGGGGGAGGTACAAACCACAAGCTCAATCCAAAGGAGCGTGCATGCCTTGGAGGCAGCCGTCTGCTAGGCGCGAAACTGACAAGGCAGACACTTGGTTCTCACTTCGCTACTGTCCCGCATACAACGAAATGCTGTGGAAGCAGACCGTACAGGCAGTCAGGATGGCCGAGGTAAAGGCCATGAGCTCAACTCTCAAACTGTGTATGCTTTGCAGGCCGATGTCTGCTAGGCGCTTATTCAGGGGAGCTAGAACCGAGCTACACTCAAACTGAACGAGGACGTTGGCAATCGCTCTATGGAACTCGGATACACGAGAGTGCAGGCCTGTCACTTCCACAAGATTTTCACGAAACCCCTTCCGGCACCTAACGTAACTATGCTACGACCTACGTCTACAGGCAGTCAGGATGCGGGAGGGTTCTGCCCTGACCTCAGCTCTCACAAGGAAGCATGCCTAGAAGCCAGCTTTCAACCAGCTGCCTTCTTATGGCAGTGAGAACGCAGCAGTATTCTGAGTCAGGAGGTTCCACGATTACCACTCTCCTGCACCTGGACATACCCCCCCCAGGTCTGCATTGTTCCACTTGTGTCTCAGAAGCCTCTGACAAACGTCTCTGGTGAAGATGTTGGAAACTCATTCTGCAGGCAGTGTGGAGCTGTGAGGGACTGAGTGTGAGCTCAACTCTCAGAAGTAAGTTGCCTCTGGACAGGGCGTTCAGCTAGCTTCTCACCTATGGAACTTAGCATGTAGCACCAGTCTCAGACAGAAATTACTAGGAAATCGCTGGATTGAGCTTGGAGGCACTTGTCTTGTGTGCCGGGACATTCCGCTTACCTCTCACAACACTTCAGTCACGCATCGAGCCTAGGCCTGTTTGCAGCGAAGTGTACGTGCAGGCAGGATGTGGGAAGTACAGGCCATCAGCTCAACACTCAAAAGTGTGTACGCCTGGGAGGCAGATGTCTGCTATCCACTCGTACATGGGAGGTAGAAACTAGCTACACTCTGATAGAAGAAGGCCGTAGGAAATCGCTGTATTCAACTCAGATACGCGTGAGTTCAGGCCCAACGCTTCCACATGCTTTCCTCACCACGTCTCCCAGCACCTAACATAAGGATGTTAGCCTCCACGTCTACAGTCTTGGCAGGATGCGGGAGGGGTCCTGCCCTGAGCTCTGCTCTCCAAAGGAAGCATGCCTGCAGGCTAGCTTTCCACTAGCTGAGTTGTTATGGCCGTGAAAAAGAAGCAGCATCGTAAGTCAGGACGTTCCGTCAATACCGCTCTACCACCCCCGGAGACACAAACATTGAAGCCTGCACCTTGGCCCTTGCGTCCCACGAGCTTCCGACAAACAAGCCTAGTGAGGATATTCGTAACTCCACGTGCAGGCAGTGTGGAACTGGGAAGTACCGCGTGTCAGCTCACCTCACAGGAGGAAGTGCCCCAGAGAGATAGCTTTCAACAAGGTACTCGGGTTTGGAAGTTAGTATGCAGCTCCCTTCTGAGGGAGGAGTTGCTCAGAAGTCGCTGGATTGAGCTAAGGGTCACTTGCCGCTCACAAAGCTTGCGTCCCGTATCGAACGAAATCCTTTGGCAGCGAATCATACAGGCGGTCAACGTGGGGGAGGTACAAACCACAAGCTCAATCCAAAGGAGCGTGCATGCCTTGGAGGCAGCCGTCTGCTAGGCGCGAAACTGACAAGGCAGACACTTGGTTCTCACTTCGCTACTGTCCCGCATACAACGAAATGCTGTGGAAGCAGACCGTACAGGCAGTCAGGATGGCCGAGGTAAAGGCCATGAGCTCAACTCTCAAACTGTGTATGCTTTGCAGGCCGATGTCTGCTAGGCACTTATTCAGGGGAGCTAGAACCGAGCTAACTCAAACTGAACGAGGACGTTGGCAATCGCTCTATGGAACTCGGATACACGAGAGTGCAGGCCTGTCACTTCCTCAAGATTTTCACGAAAACCCTTCCGGCACCTAACGTAACTATGCTACGACCTACGTCTACAGGCAGTCAGGATGCGGGACGGTTCTGCCCTGACCTCAGCTCTCACAAGGAAGCATGCCTAGAAGCCAGCTTTCAACCAGCTGCCTTCTTATGGCAGTGAGAACGCAGCAGTATTCTGAGTCAGGAGGTTCCACGATTACCACTCTCCTGCACCTGGACATACCCCCCCAGGTCTGCATTGTTCCACTTGTGTCTCAGAAGCCTCTGACAAACGTCTCTGGTGAAGATGTTGGAAACTCATTCTGCAGGCGTGTGGAGCTGTGAGGGACTGAGTGTGAGCTCAACTCTCAGAAGTAAGTTGCCTCTGGACAGGGCGTTCAGCTAGCTTCTCACCTATGGAACTTAGCATGTAGCACCAGTCTCAGACAGAAATTACTAGGAAATCGCTGGATTGAGCTTGGAGGCACTTGTCTTGTGTGCCGGGACATTCCGCTTACCTCTCACAACACTTCAGTCACGCATCGAGCCTAGGCCTGTTTGCAGCGAAGTGTACGTGCAGGCAGGATGTGGGAAGTACAGGCCATCAGCTCAACACTCAAAAGTGTGTACGCCTGGGAGGCAGATGTCTGCTATCCACTCGTACATGGGAGGTAGAAACTAGCTACACTCTGATAGAAGAAGGCCGTAGGAAATCGCTGTATTCAACTCAGATACGCGTGAGTTCAGGCCCAACGCTTCCACATGCTTTCCTCACCACGTCTCCCAGCACCTAACATAAGGATGTTAGCCTCCACGTCTACAGTCTTGGCAGGATGCGGGAGGGGTCCTGCCCTGAGCTCTGCTCTCCAAAGGAAGCATGCCTGCAGGCTAGCTTTCCACTAGCTGAGTTGTTATGGCCGTGAAAAAGAAGCAGCATCGTAAGTCAGGACGTTCCGTCAATACCGCTCTACCACCCCCGGAGACACAAACATTGAAGCCTGCACCTTGGCCCTTGCGTCCCACGAGCTTCCGACAAACAAGCCTAGTGAGGATATTCGTAACTCCACGTGCAGGCAGTGTGGAACTGGGAAGTACCGCGTGTCAGCTCACCTCACAGGAGGAAGTGCCCCAGAGAGATAGCTTTCAACAAGGTACTCGGGTTTGGAAGTTAGTATGCAGCTCCCTTCTGAGGGAGGAGTTGCTCAGAAGTCGCTGGATTGAGCTAAGGGTCACTTGCCGCTCACAAAGCTTGCGTCCCGTATCGAACGAAATCCTTTGGCAGCGAAGCATACAGGCGGTCAACGTGGGGGAGGTACAAACCACAAGCTCAATCCAAAGGAGCGTGCATGCCTTGGAGGCAGCCGTCTGCTAGGCGCGAAACTGACAAGGCAGACACTTGGTTCTCACTTCGCTACTGTCCCGCATACAACGAAATGCTGTGGAAGCAGACCGTACAGGCAGTCAGGATGGCCGAGGTAAAGGCCATGAGCTCAACTCTCAAACTGTGTATGCTTTGCAGGCCGATGTCTGCTAGGCGCTTATTCAGGGGAGCTAGAACCGAGCTACACTCAAACTGAACGAGGACGTTGGCAATCGCTCTATGGAACTCGGATACACGAGAGTGCAGGCCTGTCACTTCCACAAGGTTTTCACGAAACCCCTTCCGGCACCTAACGTAACTATGCTACGACCTACGTCTACAGGCAGTCAGGATGCGGGAGGGTTCTGCCCTGACCTCAGCTCTCACAAGGAAGCATGCCTAGAAGCCAGCTTTCAATCAGCTGCCTTCTTATGGCAGTGAGAACGCAGCAGTATTCTGTTCAGGAGGTTCCACGATTACCACTCTCCTGCACCTGGACATACCCCCCCCAGGTCTGCATTGTTCCACTTGTGTCTCAGAAGCCTCTGACAAACGTCTCTGGTGAAGATGTTGGAAACTCATTCTGCAGGCAGTGTGGAGCTGTGAGGGACTGAGTGTGAGCTCAACTCTCAGAAGTAAGTTGCCTCTGGACAGGGCGTTCAGCTAGCTTCTCACCTATGGAACTTAGCATGTAGCACCAGTCTCAGACAGAAATTACTAGGAAATCGCTGGATTGAGCTTGGAGGCACTTGTCTTGTGTGCCGGGACATTCCGCTTACCTCTCACAACACTTCAGTCACACATCGAGCCTAGGCCTGTTTGCAGCGAAGTGTACGTGCAGGCAGGATGTGGGAAGTACAGGCCATCAGCTCAACACTCAAAAGTGTGTACGCCTGGGAGGCAGATGTCTGCTATCCACTCGTACATGGGAGGTAGAAACTAGCTACACTCTGATAGAAGAAGGCCGTAGGAAATCGCTGTATTCAACTCAGATACGCGTGAGTTCAGGCCCAACGCTTCCACATGCTTTCCTCACCACGTCTCCCAGCACCTAACATAAGGATGTTAGCCTCCACGTCTACAGTCTGGCAGGATGCGGGAGGGGTCCTGCCCTGAGCTCTGCTCTCCAAAGGAAGCATGCCTGCAGGCTAGCTTTCCACTAGCTGAGTTGTTATGGCCGTGAAAAAGAAGCAGCATCGTAAGTCAGGACGTTCCGTCAATACCGCTCTACCACCCCCGGAGACACAAACATTGAAGCCTGCACCTTGGCCCTTGCGTCCCACGAGCTTCCGACAAACAAGTCTAGTGAGGATATTCGTAACTCCACGTGCAGGCAGTGTGGAACTGGGAAGTACCGCGTGTCAGCTCACCACCTCACAGGAGGAAGTTCCCCAGAGAGATAGCTTTCAACAAGGTACTCGGGTTTGGAAGTTAGTATGCAGCTCCCTTCTGAGGGAGGAGTTGCTCAGAAGTCGCTGGATTGAGCTAAGGGTCACTTGCCGCTCACAAAGCTTGCGTCCCGTATCGAACGAAATCCTTTGGCAGCGAAGCATACAGGCGGTCAACGTGGGGGAGGTACAAACCACAAGCTCAATCCAAAGGAGCGTGCATGCCTTGGAGGCAGCCGTCTGCTAGGCGTGAAACTGACAAGGCAGACACTTGGTTCTCACTTCGCTACTGTCCCGCATACAACGAAATGCTGTGGAAGCAGACCGTACAGGCAGTCAGGATGGCCGAGGTAAAGGCCATGAGCTCAACTCTCAAACTGTGTATGCTTTGCAGGCCGATGTCTGCTAGGCGCTTATTCAGGGGAGCTAGAATCGAGCTACACTCAAACTGAACGAGGACGTTGGCAATCGCTCTATGGAACTCGGATACACGAGAGTGCAGGCCTGTCACTTCCACAAGGTTTTCACGAAACCCCTTCCGGCACCTAACGTAACTATGCTACGACCTACGTCTACAGGCAGTCAGGATGCGGGAGGGTTCTGCCCTGACCTCAGCTCTCACAAGGAAGCATGCCTAGAAGCCAGCTTTCAACCAGCTGCCTTCTTATGGCAGTGAGAACGCAGCAGTATTCTGAGTCAGGAGGTTCCACGATTACCACTCTCCTGCACCTGGACATACCGCCCCCCAGGTCTGCATTTTTCCACTTGTGTCTCAGAAGCCTCTGACAAACGTCTCTGGTGAAGATGTTGGAAACTCATTCTGCAGGCAGTGTGGAGCTGTGAGGGACTGAGTGTGAGCTCAACTCTCAGAAGTAAGTTGCCTCTGGACAGGGCGTTCAGCTAGCTTCTCACCTATGGAACTTAGCATGTAGCACCAGTCTCAGACAGAAATTACTAGGAAATCGCTGGATTGAGCTTGGAGGCACTTGTCTTGTGTGCCGGGACATTCCGCTTACCTCTCACAACACTTCAGTCACGCATCGAGCCTAGGCCTGTTTGCAGCGAAGTGTACGTGCAGGCAGGATGTGGGAAGTACAGGCCATCAGCTCAACACTCAAAAGTGTGTACGCCTGGGAGGCAGATGTCTGCTATCCACTCGTACATGGGAGGTAGAAACTAGCTACACTCTGATAGAAGAAGGCCGTAGGAAATCGCTGTATTCAACTCAGATACGCGTGAGTTCAGGCCCAACGCTTCCACATGCTTTCCTCACCACGTCTCCCAGCACCTAACATAAGGATGTTAGCCTCCACGTCTACAGTCTTGGCAGGATGCGGGAGGGGTCCTGCCCTGAGCTCTGCTCTCCAAAGGAAGCATGCCTGCAGGCTAGCTTTCCACTAGCTGAGTTGTTATGGCCGTGAAAAAGAAGCAGCATCGTAAGTCAGGACGTTCCGTCAATACCGCTCGACCACCCCCGGAGACACAAACATTGAAGCCTGCACCTTGGCCCTTGCGTCCCACGAGCTTCCGACAAACAAGCCTAGTGAGGATATTCGTAACTCCACGTGCAGGCAGTGTGGAACTGGGAAATACCGCGTGTCAGCTCACCTCACAGGAGGAAGTTCCCCAGAGAGATAGCTCTCAACAAGGTACTCGGGTTTGGAAGTTAGTATGCAGCTCCCTTCTGAGGGAGGAGTTGCTCAGAAGTCGCTGGATTGAGCTAAGGGTCACTTGCCGCTCACAAAGCTTGCGTCCCGTATCGAACGAAATCCTTTGGCAGCGAAGCATACAGGCGGTCAACGTGGGGGAGGTACAAACCACAAGCTCAATCCAAAGGAGCGTGCATGCCTTGGAGGCAGCCGTCTGCTAGGCGCGAAACTGACAAGGCAGACACTTGGTTCTCACTTCGCTACTGTCCCGCATACAACGAAATGCTGTGGAAGCAGACCGTACAGGCAGTCAGGATGGCCGAGGTAAAGGCCATGAGCTCAACTCTCAAACTGTGTATGCTTTGCAGGCCGATGTCTGCTAGGCGCTTATTCAGGGGAGCTAGAACCGAGCTACACTCAAACTGAACGAGGACGTTGGCAATCGCTCTATGGAACTCGGATACACGAGAGTGCAGGCCTGTCACTTCCACAAGATTTTCACGAAACCCCTTCCGGCACCTAACGTAACTATGCTACGACCTACGTCTACAGGCAGTCAGGATGCGGGAGGGTTCTGCCCTGACCTCAGCTCTCACAAGGAAGCATGCCTAGAAGCCAGCTTTCAACCAGCTGCCTTCTTATGGCAGTGAGAACGCAGCAGTATTCTGAGTCAGGAGGTTCCACGATTACCACTCTCCTGCACCTGGACATACCCCCCCCAGGTCTGCATTGTTCCACTTGTGTCTCAGAAGCCTCTGACAAACGTCTCTGGTGAAGATGTTGGAAACTCATTCTGCAGGCAGTGTGGAGCTGTGAGGGACTGAGTGTGAGCTCAACTCTCAGAAGTAAGTTGCCTCTGGACAGGGCGTTCAGCTAGCTTCTCACCTATGGAACTTAGCATGTAGCACCAGTCTCAGACAGAAATTACTAGGAAATCGCTGGATTGAGCTTGGAGGCACTTGTCTTGTGTGCCGGGACATTCCGCTTACCTCTCACAACACTTCAGTCACGCATCGAGCCTAGGCCTGTTTGCAGCGAAGTGTACGTGCAGGCAGGATGTGGGAAGTACAGGCCATCAGCTCAACACTCAAAAGTGTGTACGCCTGGGAGGCAGATGTCTGCTATCCACTCGTACATGGGAGGTAGAAACTAGCTACACTCTGATAGAAGAAGGCCGTAGGAAATCGCTGTATTCAACTCAGATACGCGTGAGTTCAGGCCCAACGCTTCCACATGCTTTCCTCACCACGTCTCCCAGCACCTAACATAAGGATGTTAGCCTCCACGTCTACAGTCTTGGCAGGATGCGGGAGGGGTCCTGCCCTGAGCTCTGCTCTCCAAAGGAAGCATGCCTGCAGGCTAGCTTTCCACTAGCTGAGTTGTTATGGCCGTGAAAAAGAAGCAGCATCGTAAGTCAGGACGTTCCGTCAATACCGCTCTACCACCCCCGGAGACACAAACATTGAAGCCTGCACCTTGGCCCTTGCGTCCCACGAGCTTCCGACAAACAAGCCTAGTGAGGATATTCGTAACTCCACGTGCAGGCAGTGTGGAACTGGGAAGTACCGCGTGTCAGCTCACCTCACAGGAGGAAGTGCCCCAGAGAGATAGCTTTCAACAAGGTACTCGGGTTTGGAAGTTAGTATGCAGCTCCCTTCTGAGGGAGGAGTTGCTCAGAAGTCGCTGGATTGAGCTAAGGGTCACTTGCCGCTCACAAAGCTTGCGTCCCGTATCGAACGAAATCCTTTGGCAGCGAATCATACAGGCGGTCAACGTGGGGGAGGTACAAACCACAAGCTCAATCCAAAGGAGCGTGCATGCCTTGGAGGCAGCCGTCTGCTAGGCGCGAAACTGACAAGGCAGACACTTGGTTCTCACTTCGCTACTGTCCCGCATACAACGAAATGCTGTGGAAGCAGACCGTACAGGCAGTCAGGATGGCCGAGGTAAAGGCCATGAGCTCAACTCTCAAACTGTGTATGCTTTGCAGGCCGATGTCTGCTAGGCACTTATTCAGGGGAGCTAGAACCGAGCTACACTCAAACTGAACGAGGACGTTGGCAATCGCTCTATGGAACTCGGATACACGAGAGTGCAGGCCTGTCACTTCCTCAAGATTTTCACGAAAACCCTTCCGGCACCTAACGTAACTATGCTACGACCTACGTCTACAGGCAGTCAGGATGCGGGACGGTTCTGCCCTGACCTCAGCTCTCACAAGGAAGCATGCCTAGAAGCCAGCTTTCAACCAGCTGCCTTCTTATGGCAGTGAGAACGCAGCAGTATTCTGAGTCAGGAGGTTCCACGATTACCACTCTCCTGCACCTGGACATACCCCCCCAGGTCTGCATTGTTCCACTTGTGTCTCAGAAGCCTCTGACAAACGTCTCTGGTGAAGATGTTGGAAACTCATTCTGCAGGCGTGTGGAGCTGTGAGGGACTGAGTGTGAGCTCAACTCTCAGAAGTAAGTTGCCTCTGGACAGGGCGTTCAGCTAGCTTCTCACCTATGGAACTTAGCATGTAGCACCAGTCTCAGACAGAAATTACTAGGAAATCGCTGGATTGAGCTTGGAGGCACTTGTCTTGTGTGCCGGGACATTCCGCTTACCTCTCACAACACTTCAGTCACGCATCGAGCCTAGGCCTGTTTGCAGCGAAGTGTACGTGCAGGCAGGATGTGGGAAGTACAGGCCATCAGCTCAACACTCAAAAGTGTGTACGCCTGGGAGGCAGATGTCTGCTATCCACTCGTACATGGGAGGTAGAAACTAGCTACACTCTGATAGAAGAAGGCCGTAGGAAATCGCTGTATTCAACTCAGATACGCGTGAGTTCAGGCCCAACGCTTCCACATGCTTTCCTCACCACGTCTCCCAGCACCTAACATAAGGATGTTAGCCTCCACGTCTACAGTCTTGGCAGGATGCGGGAGGGGTCCTGCCCTGAGCTCTGCTCTCCAAAGGAAGCATGCCTGCAGGCTAGCTTTCCACTAGCTGAGTTGTTATGGCCGTGAAAAAGAAGCAGCATCGTAAGTCAGGACGTTCCGTCAATACCGCTCTACCACCCCCGGAGACACAAACATTGAAGCCTGCACCTTGGCCCTTGCGTCCCACGAGCTTCCGACAAACAAGCCTAGTGAGGATATTCGTAACTCCACGTGCAGGCAGTGTGGAACTGGGAAGTACCGCGTGTCAGCTCACCTCACAGGAGGAAGTGCCCCAGAGAGATAGCTTTCAACAAGGTACTCGGGTTTGGAAGTTAGTATGCAGCTCCCTTCTGAGGGAGGAGTTGCTCAGAAGTCGCTGGATTGAGCTAAGGGTCACTTGCCGCTCACAAAGCTTGCGTCCCGTATCGAACGAAATCCTTTGGCAGCGAAGCATACAGGCGGTCAACGTGGGGGAGGTACAAACCACAAGCTCAATCCAAAGGAGCGTGCATGCCTTGGAGGCAGCCGTCTGCTAGGCGCGAAACTGACAAGGCAGACACTTGGTTCTCACTTCGCTACTGTCCCGCATACAACGAAATGCTGTGGAAGCAGACCGTACAGGCAGTCAGGATGGCCGAGGTAAAGGCCATGAGCTCAACTCTCAAACTGTGTATGCTTTGCAGGCCGATGTCTGCTAGGCGCTTATTCAGGGGAGCTAGAACCGAGCTACACTCAAACTGAACGAGGACGTTGGCAATCGCTCTATGGAACTCGGATACACGAGAGTGCAGGCCTGTCACTTCCACAAGGTTTTCACGAAACCCCTTCCGGCACCTAACGTAACTATGCTACGACCTACGTCTACAGGCAGTCAGGATGCGGGAGGGTTCTGCCCTGACCTCAGCTCTCACAAGGAAGCATGCCTAGAAGCCAGCTTTCAATCAGCTGCCTTCTTATGGCAGTGAGAACGCAGCAGTATTCTGTTCAGGAGGTTCCACGATTACCACTCTCCTGCACCTGGACATACCCCCCCCAGGTCTGCATTGTTCCACTTGTGTCTCAGAAGCCTCTGACAAACGTCTCTGGTGAAGATGTTGGAAACTCATTCTGCAGGCAGTGTGGAGCTGTGAGGGACTGAGTGTGAGCTCAACTCTCAGAAGTAAGTTGCCTCTGGACAGGGCGTTCAGCTAGCTTCTCACCTATGGAACTTAGCATGTAGCACCAGTCTCAGACAGAAATTACTAGGAAATCGCTGGATTGAGCTTGGAGGCACTTGTCTTGTGTGCCGGGACATTCCGCTTACCTCTCACAACACTTCAGTCACACATCGAGCCTAGGCCTGTTTGCAGCGAAGTGTACGTGCAGGCAGGATGTGGGAAGTACAGGCCATCAGCTCAACACTCAAAAGTGTGTACGCCTGGGAGGCAGATGTCTGCTATCCACTCGTACATGGGAGGTAGAAACTAGCTACACTCTGATAGAAGAAGGCCGTAGGAAATCGCTGTATTCAACTCAGATATGCGTGAGTTCAGGCCCAACGCTTCCACATGCTTTCCTCACCACGTCTCCCAGCACCTAACATAAGGATGTTAGCCTCCACGTCTACAGTCTGGCAGGATGCGGGAGGGGTCCTGCCCTGAGCTCTGCTCTCCAAAGGAAGCATGCCTGCAGGCTAGCTTTCCACTAGCTGAGTTGTTATGGCCGTGAAAAAGAAGCAGCATCGTAAGTCAGGACGTTCCGTCAATACCGCTCTACCACCCCCGGAGACACAAACATTGAAGCCTGCACCTTGGCCCTTGCGTCCCACGAGCTTCCGACAAACAAGTCTAGTGAGGATATTCGTAACTCCACGTGCAGGCAGTGTGGAACTGGGAAGTACCGCGTGTCAGCTCACCACCTCACAGGAGGAAGTTCCCCAGAGAGATAGCTTTCAACAAGGTACTCGGGTTTGGAAGTTAGTATGCAGCTCCCTTCTGAGGGAGGAGTTGCTCAGAAGTCGCTGGATTGAGCTAAGGGTCACTTGCCGCTCACAAAGCTTGCGTCCCGTATCGAACGAAATCCTTTGGCAGCGAAGCATACAGGCGGTCAACGTGGGGGAGGTACAAACCACAAGCTCAATCCAAAGGAGCGTGCATGCCTTGGAGGCAGCCGTCTGCTAGGCGTGAAACTGACAAGGCAGACACTTGGTTCTCACTTCGCTACTGTCCCGCATACAACGAAATGCTGTGGAAGCAGACCGTACAGGCAGTCAGGATGGCCGAGGTAAAGGCCATGAGCTCAACTCTCAAACTGTGTATGCTTTGCAGGCCGATGTCTGCTAGGCGCTTATTCAGGGGAGCTAGAATCGAGCTACACTCAAACTGAACGAGGACGTTGGCAATCGCTCTATGGAACTCGGATACACGAGAGTGCAGGCCTGTCACTTCCACAAGGTTTTCACGAAACCCCTTCCGGCACCTAACGTAACTATGCTACGACCTACGTCTACAGGCAGTCAGGATGCGGGAGGGTTCTGCCCTGACCTCAGCTCTCACAAGGAAGCATGCCTAGAAGCCAGCTTTCAACCAGCTGCCTTCTTATGGCAGTGAGAACGCAGCAGTATTCTGAGTCAGGAGGTTCCACGATTACCACTCTCCTGCACCTGGACATACCGCCCCCCAGGTCTGCATTTTTCCACTTGTGTCTCAGAAGCCTCTGACAAACGTCTCTGGTGAAGATGTTGGAAACTCATTCTGCAGGCAGTGTGGAGCTGTGAGGGACTGAGTGTGAGCTCAACTCTCAGAAGTAAGTTGCCTCTGGACAGGGCGTTCAGCTAGCTTCTCACCTATGGAACTTAGCATGTAGCACCAGTCTCAGACAGAAATTACTAGGAAATCGCTGGATTGAGCTTGGAGGCACTTGTCTTGTGTGCCGGGACATTCCGCTTACCTCTCACAACACTTCAGTCACGCATCGAGCCTAGGCCTGTTTGCAGCGAAGTGTACGTGCAGGCAGGATGTGGGAAGTACAGGCCATCAGCTCAACACTCAAAAGTGTGTACGCCTGGGAGGCAGATGTCTGCTATCCACTCGTACATGGGAGGTAGAAACTAGCTACACTCTGATAGAAGAAGGCCGTAGGAAATCGCTGTATTCAACTCAGATACGCGTGAGTTCAGGCCCAACGCTTCCACATGCTTTCCTCACCACGTCTCCCAGCACCTAACATAAGGATGTTAGCCTCCACGTCTACAGTCTTGGCAGGATGCGGGAGGGGTCCTGCCCTGAGCTCTGCTCTCCAAAGGAAGCATGCCTGCAGGCTAGCTTTCCACTAGCTGAGTTGTTATGGCCGTGAAAAAGAAGCAGCATCGTAAGTCAGGACGTTCCGTCAATACCGCTCTACCACCCCCGGAGACACAAACATTGAAGCCTGCACCTTGGCCCTTGCGTCCCACGAGCTTCCGACAAACAAGCCTAGTGAGGATATTCGTAACTCCACGTGCAGGCAGTGTGGAACTGGGAAGTACCGCGTGTCAGCTCACCACCTCACAGGAGGAAGTTCCCCAGAGAGATAGCTTTCAACAAGGTACTCGGGTTTGGAAGTTAGTATGCAGCTCCCTTCTGAGGGAGGAGTTGCTCAGAAGTCGCTGGATTGAGCTAAGGGTCACTTGCCGCTCACAAAGCTTGCGTCCCGTATCGAACGAAATCCTTTGGCAGCGAAGCATACAGGCGGTCAACGTGGGGGAGGTACAAACCACAAGCTCAATCCAAAGGAGCGTGCATGCCTTGGAGGCAGCCGTCTGCTAGGCGCGAAACTGACAAGGCAGACACTTGGTTCTCACTTCGCTACTGTCCCGCATACAACGAAATGCTGTGGAAGCAGACCGTACAGGCAGTCAGGATGGCCGAGGTAAAGGCCATGAGCTCAACTCTCAAACTGTGTATGCTTTGCAGGCCGATGTCTGCTAGGCGCTTATTCAGGGGAGCTAGAACCGAGCTACACTCAAACTGAACGAGGACGTTGGCAATCGCTCTATGGAACTCGGATACACGAGAGTGCAGGCCTGTCACTTCCACAAGGTTTTCACGAAACCCCTTCCGGCACCTAACGTAACTATGCTACGACCTACGTCTACAGGCAGTCAGGATGCGGGAGGGTTCTGCCCTGACCTCAGCTCTCACAAGGAAGCATGCCTAGAAGCCAGCTTTCAACCAGCTGCCTTCTTATGGCAGTGAGAACGCAGCAGTATTCTGAGTCAGGAGGTTCCACGATTACCACTCTCCTGCACCTGGACATACCCCCCCCAGGTCTGCATTGTTCCACTTGTGTCTCAGAAGCCTCTGACAAACGTCTCTGGTGAAGATGTTGGAAACTCATTCTGCAGGCAGTGTGGAGCTGTGAGGGACTGAGTGTGAGCTCAACTCTCAGAAGTAAGTTGCCTCTGGACAGGGCGTTCAGCTAGCTTCTCACCTATGGAACTTAGCATGTAGCACCAGTCTCAGACAGAAATTACTAGGAAATCGCTGGATTGAGCTTGGAGGCACTTGTCTTGTGTGCCGGGACATTCCGCTTACCTCTCACAACACTTCAGTCACGCATCGAGCCTAGGCCTGTTTGCAGCGAAGTGTACGTGCAGGCAGGATGTGGGAAGTACAGGCCATCAGCTCAACACTCAAAAGTGTGTACGCCTGGGAGGCAGATGTCTGCTATCCACTCGTACATGGGAGGTAGAAACTAGCTACACTCTGATAGAAGAAGGCCGTAGGAAATCGCTGTATTCAACTCAGATACGCGTGAGTTCAGGCCCAACGCTTCCACATGCTTTCCTCACCACGTCTCCCAGCACCTAACATAAGGATGTTAGCCTCCACGTCTACAGTCTTGGCAGGATGCGGGAGGGGTCCTGCCCTGAGCTCTGCTCTCCAAAGGAAGCATGCCTGCAGGCTAGCTTTCCACTAGCTGAGTTGTTATGGCCGTGAAAAAGAAGCAGCATCGTAAGTCAGGACGTTCCGTCAATACCGCTCTACCACCCCCGGAGACACAAACATTGAAGCCTGCACCTTGGCCCTTGCGTCCCACGAGCTTCCGACAAACAAGCCTAGTGAGGATATTCGTAACTCCACGTGCAGGCAGTGTGGAACTGGGAAGTACCGCGTGTCAGCTCACCTCACAGGAGGAAGTGCCCCAGAGAGATAGCTTTCAACAAGGTACTCGGGTTTGGAAGTTAGTATGCAGCTCCCTTCTGAGGGAGGAGTTGCTCAGAAGTCGCTGGATTGAGCTAAGGGTCACTTGCCGCTCACAAAGCTTGCGTCCCGTATCGAACGAAATCCTTTGGCAGCGAAGCATACAGGCGGTCAACGTGGGGGAGGTACAAACCACAAGCTCAATCCAAAGGAGCGTGCATGCCTTGGAGGCAGCCGTCTGCTAGGCGCGAAACTGACAAGGCAGACACTTGGTTCTCACTTCGCTACTGTCCCGCATACAACGAAATGCTGTGGAAGCAGACCGTACAGGCAGTCAGGATGGCCGAGGTAAAGGCCATGAGCTCAACTCTCAAACTGTGTATGCTTTGCAGGCCGATGTCTGCTAGGCGCTTATTCAGGGGAGCTAGAACCGAGCTACACTCAAACTGAACGAGGACGTTGGCAATCGCTCTATGGAACTCGGATACACGAGAGTGCAGGCCTGTCACTTCCACAAGGTTTTCACGAAACCCCTTCCGGCACCTAACGTAACTATGCTACGACCTACGTCTACAGGCAGTCAGGATGCGGGAGGGTTCTGCCCTGACCTCAGCTCTCACAAGGAAGCATGCCTAGAAGCCAGCTTTCAATCAGCTGCCTTCTTATGGCAGTGAGAACGCAGCAGTATTCTGTTCAGGAGGTTCCACGATTACCACTCTCCTGCACCTGGACATACCCCCCCCAGGTCTGCATTGTTCCACTTGTGTCTCAGAAGCCTCTGACAAACGTCTCTGGTGAAGATGTTGGAAACTCATTCTGCAGGCAGTGTGGAGCTGTGAGGGACTGAGTGTGAGCTCAACTCTCAGAAGTAAGTTGCCTCTGGACAGGGCGTTCAGCTAGCTTCTCACCTATGGAACTTAGCATGTAGCACCAGTCTCAGACAGAAATTACTAGGAAATCGCTGGATTGAGCTTGGAGGCACTTGTCTTGTGTGCCGGGACATTCCGCTTACCTCTCACAACACTTCAGTCACGCATCGAGCCTAGGCCTGTTTGCAGCGAAGTGTACGTGCAGGCAGGATGTGGGAAGTACAGGCCATCAGCTCAACACTCAAAAGTGTGTACGCCTGGGAGGCAGATGTCTGCTATCCACTCGTACATGGGAGGTAGAAACTAGCTACACTCTGATAGAAGAAGGCCGTAGGAAATCGCTGTATTCAACTCAGATACGCGTGAGTTCAGGCCCAACGCTTCCACATGCTTTCCTCACCACGTCTCCCAGCACCTAACATAAGGATGTTAGCCTCCACGTCTACAGTCTGGCAGGATGCGGGAGGGGTCCTGCCCTGAGCTCTGCTCTCCAAAGGAAGCATGCCTGCAGGCTAGCTTTCCACTAGCTGAGTTGTTATGGCCGTGAAAAAGAAGCAGCATCGTAAGTCAGGACGTTCCGTCAATACCGCTCTACCACCCCCGGAGACACAAACATTGAAGCCTGCACCTTGGCCCTTGCGTCCCACGAGCTTCCGACAAACAAGTCTAGTGAGGATATTCGTAACTCCACGTGCAGGCAGTGTGGAACTGGGAAGTACCGCGTGTCAGCTCACCACCTCACAGGAGGAAGTTCCCCAGAGAGATAGCTTTCAACAAGGTACTCGGGTTTGGAAGTTAGTATGCAGCTCCCTTCTGAGGGAGGAGTTGCTCAGAAGTCGCTGGATTGAGCTAAGGGTCACTTGCCGCTCACAAAGCTTGCGTCCCGTATCGAACGAAATCCTTTGGCAGCGAAGCATACAGGCGGTCAACGTGGGGGAGGTACAAACCACAAGCTCAATCCAAAGGAGCGTGCATGCCTTGGAGGCAGCCGTCTGCTAGGCGCGAAACTGACAAGGCAGACACTTGGTTCTCACTTCGCTACTGTCCCGCATACAACGAAATGCTGTGGAAGCAGACCGTACAGGCAGTCAGGATGGCCGAGGTAAAGGCCATGAGCTCAACTCTCAAACTGTGTATGCTTTGCAGGCCGATGTCTGCTAGGCGCTTATTCAGGGGAGCTAGAATCGAGCTACACTCAAACTGAACGAGGACGTTGGCAATCGCTCTATGGAACTCGGATACACGAGAGTGCAGGCCTGTCACTTCCACAAGGTTTTCACGAAACCCCTTCCGGCACCTAACGTAACTATGCTACGACCTACGTCTACAGGCAGTCAGGATGCGGGAGGGTTCTGCCCTGACCTCAGCTCTCACAAGGAAGCATGCCTAGAAGCCAGCTTTCAACCAGCTGCCTTCTTATGGCAGTGAGAACGCAGCAGTATTCTGAGTCAGGAGGTTCCACGATTACCACTCTCCTGCACCTGGACATACCGCCCCCCAGGTCTGCATTTTTCCACTTGTGTCTCAGAAGCCTCTGACAAACGTCTCTGGGGAAGATGTTGGAAACTCATTCTGCAGGCAGTGTGGAGCTGTGAGGGACTGAGTGTGAGCTCAACTCTCAGAAGTAAGTTGCCTCTGGACAGGGCGTTCAGCTAGCTTCTCACCTATGGAACTTAGCATGTAGCACCAGTCTCAGACAGAAATTACTAGGAAATCGCTGGATTGAGCTTGGAGGCACTTGTCTTGTGTGCCGGGACATTCCGCTTACCTCTCACAACACTTCAGTCACGCATCGAGCCTAGGCCTGTTTGCAGCGAAGTGTACGTGCAGGCAGGATGTGGGAAGTACAGGCCATCAGCTCAACACTCAAAAGTGTGTACGCCTGGGAGGCAGATGTCTGCTATCCACTCGTACATGGGAGGTAGAAACTAGCTACACTCTGATAGAAGAAGGCCGTAGGAAATCGCTGTATTCAACTCAGATACGCGTGAGTTCAGGCCCAACGCTTCCACATGCTTTCCTCACCACGTCTCCCAGCACCTAACATAAGGATGTTAGCCTCCACTTCTACAGTCTGGCAGGATGCGGGAGGGGTCCTGCCCTGAGCTCTGCTCTCCAAAGGAAGCATGCCTGCAGGCTAGCTTTCCACTAGCTGAGTTGTTATGGCCGTGAAAAAGAAGCAGCATCGTAAGTCAGGACGTTCCGTCAATACCGCTCTACCACCCCCGGAGACACAAACATTGAAGCCTGCACCTTGGCCCTTGCGTCCCACGAGCTTCCGACAAACAAGCCTAGTGAGGATATTCGTAACTCCACGTGCAGGCAGTGTGGAACTGGGAAGTACCGCGTGTCAGCTCACCTCACAGGAGGAAGTGCCCCAGAGAGATAGCTTTCAACAAGGTACTCGGGTTTGGAAGTTAGTATGCAGCTCCCTTCTGAGGGAGGAGTTGCTCAGAAGTCGCTGGATTGAGCTAAGGGTCACTTGCCGCTCACAAAGCTTGCGTCCCGTATCGAACGAAATCCTTTGGCAGCGAAGCATACAGGCGGTCAACGTGGGGGAGGTACAAACCACAAGCTCAATCCAAAGGAGCGTGCATGCCTTGGAGGCAGCCGTCTGCTAGGCGCGAAACTGACAAGGCAGACACTTGGTTCTCACTTCGCTACTGTCCCGCATACAACGAAATGCTGAGGAAGCAGACCGTACAGGCAGTCAGGATGGCCGAGGTAAAGGCCATGAGCTCAACTCTCAAATTGTGTATGCTTTGCAGGCCGATGTCTGCTAGGCACTTATTCAGGGGAGCTAGAACCGAGCTACACTCAAACTGAACGAGGACGTTGGCAATCGCTCTATGGAACTCGGATACACGAGAGTGCAGGCCTGTCACTTCCACAAGGTTTTCACGAAACCCCTTCCGGCACCTAACGTAACTATGCTACGACCTACGTCTACAGGCAGTCAGGATGCGGGAGGGTTCTGCCCTGACCTCAGCTCTCACAAGGAAGCATGCCTAGAAGCCAGCTTTCAACCAGCTGCCTTCTTATGGCAGTGAGAACGCAGCAGTATTCTGAGTCAGGAGGTTCCACGATTACCACTCTCCTGCACCTGGACATACCCCCCCCCCCAGGTCTGCATTGTTCCACTTGTGTCTCAGAAGCCTCTGACAAACGTCTCTGGTGAAGATGTTGGAAACTCATTCTGCACTCAGTGTGGAGCTGTGAGGGACTGAGTGTGAACTCAACTCTCAGTAGTAAGTTGCCTCTGGACAGGGCGTTCAGCTAGCTTCTCACCTATGGAACTTAGCATGTAGCACCAGTCTCAGACAGAAATTACTAGGAAATCGCTGGATTGAGCTTGGAGGCACTTGTCTTGTGTGCCGGGACATTCCGCTTACCTCTCACAACACTTCAGTCACGCATCGAGCCTAGGCCTGTTTGCAGCGAAGTGTACGTGCAGGCAGGATGTGGGAAGTACAGGCCATCAGCTCAACACTCAAAAGTGTGTACGCCTGGGAGGCAGATGTCTGCTATCCACTCGTACATGGGAGGTAGAAACTAGCTACACTCTGATAGAAGAAGGCCGTAGGAAATCGCTGTATTCAACTCAGATACGCGTGAGTTCAGGCCCAACGCTTCCACATGCTTTCCTCACCACGTCTCCCAGCACCTAACATAAGGATGTTAGCCTCCACGTCTACAGTCTTGGCAGGATGCGGGAGGGGTCCTGCCCTGAGCTCTGCTCTCCAAAGGAAGCATGCCTGCAGGCTAGCTTTCCACTAGCTGAGTTGTTATGGCCGTGAAAAAGAAGCAGCATCGTAAGTCAGGATGTTCCGTCAATACCGCTCGACCACCCCCGGAGACACAAACATTGAAGCCTGCACCTTGGCCCTTGCGTCCCACGAGCTTCCGACAAACAAGCCTAGTGAGGATATTCGTAACTCCACGTGCAGGCAGTGTGGAACTGGGAAGTACCGCGTGTCAGCTCACCTCACAGGAGGAAGTTCCCCAGAGAGATAGCTCTCAACAAGGTACTCGGGTTTGGAAGTTAGTATGCAGCTCCCTTCTGAGGGAGGAGTTGCTCAGAAGTCGCTGGATTGAGCTAAGGGTCACTTGCCGCTCACAAAGCTTGCGTCCCGTATCGAACGAAATCCTTTGGCAGCGAAGCATACAGGCGGTCAACGTGGGGGAGGTACAAACCACAAGCTCAATCCAAAGGAGCGTGCATGCCTTGGAGGCAGCCGTCTGCTAGGCGCGAAACTGACAAGGCAGACACTTGGTTCTCACTTCGCTACTGTCCCGCATACAACGAAATGCTGTGGAAGCAGACCGTACAGGCAGTCAGGATGGCCGAGGTAAAGGCCATGAGCTCAACTCTCAAACTGTGTATGCTTTGCAGGCCGATGTCTGCTAGGCGCTTATTCAGGGGAGCTAGAACCGAGCTACACTCAAACTGAACGAGGACGTTGGCAATCGCTCTATGGAACTCGGATACACGAGAGTGCAGGCCTGTCACTTCCACAAGATTTTCACGAAACCCCTTCCGGCACCTAACGTAACTATGCTACGACCTACGTCTACAGGCAGTCAGGATGCGGGAGGGTTCTGCCCTGACCTCAGCTCTCACAAGGAAGCATGCCTAGAAGCCAGCTTTCAACCAGCTGCCTTCTTATGGCAGTGAGAACGCAGCAGTATTCTGAGTCAGGAGGTTCCACGATTACCACTCTCCTGCACCTGGACATACCCCCCCAGGTCTGCATTGTTCCACTTGTGTCTCAGAAGCCTCTGACAAACGTCTCTGGTGAAGATGTTGGAAACTCATTCTGCAGGCAGTGTGGAGCTGTGAGGGACTGAGTGTGAGCTCAACTCTCAGAAGTAAGTTGCCTCTGGACAGGGCGTTCAGCTAGCTTCTCACCTATGGAACTTAGCATGTAGCACCAGTCTCAGACAGAAATTACTAGGAAATCGCTGGATTGAGCTTGGAGGCACTTGTCTTGTGTGCCGGGACATTCCGCTTACCTCTCACAACACTTCAGTCACGCATCGAGCCTAGGCCTGTTTGCAGCGAAGTGTACGTGCAGGCAGGATGTGGGAAGTACAGGCCATCAGCTCAACACTCAAAAGTGTGTACGCCTGGGAGGCAGATGTCTGCTATCCACTCGTACATGGGAGGTAGAAACTAGCTACACTCTGATAGAAGAAGGCCGTAGGAAATCGCTGTATTCAACTCAGATACGCGTGAGTTCAGGCCCAACGCTTCCACATGCTTTCCTCACCACGTCTCCCAGCACCTAACATAAGGATGTTAGCCTCCACGTCTACAGTCTTGGCAGGATGCGGGAGGGGTCCTGCCCTGAGCTCTGCTCTCCAAAGGAAGCATGCCTGCAGGCTAGCTTTCCACTAGCTGAGTTGTTATGGCCGTGAAAAAGAAGCAGCATCGTAAGTCAGGACGTTCCGTCAATACCGCTCTACCACCCCCGGAGACACAAACATTGAAGCCTGCACCTTGGCCCTTGCGTCCCACGAGCTTCCGACAAACAAGCCTAGTGAGGATATTCGTAACTCCACGTGCAGGCAGTGTGGAACTGGGAAGTACCGCGTGTCAGCTCACCACCTCACAGGAGGAAGTGCCCCAGAGAGATAGCTTTCAACAAGGTACTCGGGTTTGGAAGTTAGTATGCAGCTCCCTTCTGAGGGAGGAGTTGCTCAGAAGTCGCTGGATTGAGCTAAGGGTCACTTGCCGCTCACAAAGCTTGCGTCCCGTATCGAACGAAATCCTTTGGCAGCGAAGCATACAGGCGGTCAACGTGGGGGAGGTACAAACCACAAGCTCAATCCAAAGGAGCGTGCATGCCTTGGAGGCAGCCGTCTGCTAGGCGCGAAACTGACAAGGCAGACACTTGGTTCTCACTTCGCTACTGTCCCGCATACAACGAAATGCTGTGGAAGCAGACCGTACAGGCAGTCAGGATGGCCGAGGTAAAGGCCATGAGCTCAACTCTCAAACTGTGTATGCTTTGCAGGCCGATGTCTGCTAGGCGCTTATTCAGGGGAGCTAGAACCGAGCTACACTCAAACTGAACGAGGACGTTGGCAATCGCTCTATGGAACTCGGATACACGAGAGTGCAGGCCTGTCACTTCCACAAGGTTTTCACGAAACCCCTTCCGGCACCTAACGTAACTATGCTACGACCTACGTCTACAGGCAGTCAGGATGCGGGAGGGTTCTGCCCTGACCTCAGCTCTCACAAGGAAGCATGCCTAGAAGCCAGCTTTCAACCAGCTGCCTTCTTATGGCAGTGAGAACGCAGCAGTATTCTGAGTCAGGAGGTTCCACGATTACCACTCTCCTGCACCTGGACATACCCCCCCAGGTCTGCATTGTTCCACTTGTGTCTCAGAAGCCTCTGACAAACGTCTCTGGTGAAGATGTTGGAAACTCATTCTGCAGGCAGTGTGGAGCTGTGAGGGACTGAGTGTGAACTCAACTCTCAAAAGTAAGTTGCCTCTGGACAGGGCGTTCAGCTAGCTTCTCACCTATGGAACTTAGCATGTAGCACCAGTCTCAGACAGAAATTACTAGGAAATCGCTGGATTGAGCTTGGAGGCACTTGTCTTGTGTGCCGGGACATTCCGCTTACCTCTCACAACACTTCAGTCACGCATCGAGCCTAGGCCTGTTTGCAGCGAAGTGTACGTGCAGGCAGGATGTGGGAAGTACAGGCCATCAGCTCAACACTCAAAAGTGTGTACGCCTGGGAGGCAGATGTCTGCTATCCACTCGTACATGGGAGGTAGAAACTAGCTACACTCTGATAGAAGAAGGCCGTAGGAAATCGCTGTATTCAACTCAGATACGCGTGAGTTCAGGCCCAACGCTTCCACATGCTTTCCTCACCACGTCTCCCAGCACCTAACATAAGGATGTTAGCCTCCACGTCTACAGTCTTGGCAGGATGCGGGAGGGGTCCTGCCCTGAGCTCTGCTCTCCAAAGGAAGCATGCCTGCAGGCTAGCTTTCCACTAGCTGAGTTGTTATGGCCGTGAAAAAGAAGCAGCATCGTAAGTCAGGACGTTCCGTCAATACCGCTCTACCACCCCCGGAGACACAAACATTGAAGCCTGCACCTTGGCCCTTGCGTCCCACGAGCTTCCGACAAACAAGCCTAGTGAGGATATTCGTAACTCCACGTGCAGGCAGTGTGGAACTGGGAAGTACCGCGTGTCAGCTCACCTCACAGGAGGAAGTGCCCCAGAGAGATAGCTTTCAACAAGGTACTCGGGTTTGGAAGTTAGTATGCAGCTCCCTTCTGAGGGAGGAGTTGCTCAGAAGTCGCTGGATTGAGCTAAGGGTCACTTGCCGCTCACAAAGCTTGCGTCCCGTATCGAACGAAATCCTTTGGCAGCGAAGCATACAGGCGGTCAACGTGGGGGAGGTACAAACCACAAGCTCAATCCAAAGGAGCGTGCATGCCTTGGAGGCAGCCGTCTGCTAGGCGCGAAACTGACAAGGCAGACACTTGGTTCTCACTTCGCTACTGTCCCGCATACAACGAAATGCTGTGGAAGCAGACCGTACAGGCAGTCAGGATGGCCGAGGTAAAGGCCATGAGCTCAACTCTCAAACTGTGTATGCTTTGCAGGCCGATGTCTGCTAGGCGCTTATTCAGGGGAGCTAGAACCGAGCTACACTCAAACTGAACGAGGACGTTGGCAATCGCTCTATGGAACTCGGATACACGAGAGTGCAGGCCTGTCACTTCCACAAGGTTTTCACGAAACCCCTTCCGGCACCTAACGTAACTATGCTACGACCTACGTCTACAGGCAGTCAGGATGCGGGAGGGTTCTGCCCTGACCTCAGCTCTCACAAGGAAGCATGCCTAGAAGCCAGCTTTCAACCAGCTGCCTTCTTATGGCAGTGAGAACGCAGCAGTATTCTGAGTCAGGAGGTTCCACGATTACCACTCTCCTGCACCTGGACATACCCCCCCCAGGTCTGCATTGTTCCACTTGTGTCTCAGAAGCCTCTGACAAACGTCTCTGGTGAAGATGTTGGAAACTCATTCTGCAGGCAGTGTGGAGCTGTGAGGGACTGAGTGTGAGCTCAACTCTCAGAAGTAAGTTGCCTCTGGACAGGGCGTTCAGCTAGCTTCTCACCTATGGAACTTAGCATGTAGCACCAGTCTCAGACAGAAATTACTAGGAAATCGCTGGATTGAGCTTGGAGGCACTTGTCTTGTGTGCCGGGACATTCCGCTTACCTCTCACAACACTTCAGTCACGCATCGAGCCTAGGCCTGTTTGCAGCGAAGTGTACGTGCAGGCAGGATGTGGGAAGTACAGGCCATCAGCTCAACACTCAAAAGTGTGTACGCCTGGGAGGCAGATGTCTGCTATCCACTCGTACATGGGAGGTAGAAACTAGCTACACTCTGATAGAAGAAGGCCGTAGGAAATCGCTGTATTCAACTCAGATACGCGTGAGTTCAGGCCCAACGCTTCCACATGCTTTCCTCACCACGTCTCCCAGCACCTAACATAAGGATGTTAGCCTCCACGTCTACAGTCTTGGCAGGATGCGGGAGGGGTCCTGCCCTGAGCTCTGCAATCCAAAGGAAGCATGCCTGCAGGCTAGCTTTCCACTAGCTGAGTTGTTATGGCCGTGAAAAAGAAGCAGCATCATAAGTCAGGACGTTCCGTCAATACCGCTCTACCACCCCCGGAGACACAAACATTGAAGCCTGCACCTTGGCCCTTGCGTCCCACGAGCTTCCGACAAACAAGCCTAGTGAGGATATTCGTAACTCCACGTGCAGGCAGTGTGGAACTGGGAAGTACCGCGTGTCAGCTCACCACCTCACAGGAGGAAGTGCCCCAGAGAGATAGCTTTCAACAAGGTACTCGGGTTTGGAAGTTAGTATGCAGCTCCCTTCTGAGGGAGGAGTTGCTCAGAAGTCGCTGGATTGAGCTAAGGGTCACTTGCCGCTCACAAAGCTTGCGTCCCGTATCGAACGAAATCCTTTGGCAGCGAAGCATACAGGCGGTCAACGTGGGGGAGGTACAAACCACAAGCTCAATCCAAAGGAGCGTGCATGCCTTGGAGGCAGCCGTCTGCTAGGCGCGAAACTGACAAGGCAGACACTTGGTTCTCACTTCGCTACTGTCCCGCATACAACGAAATGCTGTGGAAGCAGACCGTACAGGCAGTCAGGATGGCCGAGGTAAAGGCCATGAGCTCAACTCTCAAACTGTGTATGCTTTGCAGGCCGATGTCTGCTAGGCACTTATTCAGGGGAGCTAGAACCGAGCTACACTCAAACTGAACGAGGACGTTGGCAATCGCTCTATGGAACTCGGATACACGAGAGTGCAGGCCTGTCACTTCCACAAGGTTTTCACGAAACCCCTTCCGGCACCTAACGTAACTATGCTACGACCTACGTCTACAGGCAGTCAGGATGCGGGAGGGTTCTGCCCTGACCTCAGCTCTCACAAGGAAGCATGCCTAGAAGCCAGCTTTCAACCAGCTGCCTTCTTATGGCAGTGAGAACGCAGCAGTATTCTGAGTCAGGAGGTTCCACGATTACCACTCTCCTGCACCTGGACATACCCCCCCCAGGTCTGCATTGTTCCACTTGTGTCTCAGAAGCCTCTGACAAACGTCTCTGGTGAAGATGTTGGAAACTCATTCTGCAGGCAGTGTGGAGCTGTGAGGGACTGAGTGTGAGCTCAACTCTCAGAAGTAAGTTGCCTCTGGACAGGGCGTTCAGCTAGCTTCTCACCTATGGAACTTAGCATGTAGCACCAGTCTCAGACAGAAATTACTAGGAAATCGCTGGATTGAGCTTGGAGGCACTTGTCTTGTGTGCCGGGACATTCCGCTTACCTCTCACAACACTTCAGTCACGCATCGAGCCTAGGCCTGTTTGCAGCGAAGTGTACGTGCAGGCAGGATGTGGGAAGTACAGGCCATCAGCTCAACACTCAAAAGTGTGTACGCCTGGGAGGCAGATGTCTGCTATCCACTCGTACATGGGAGGTAGAAACTAGCTACACTCTGATAGAAGAAGGCCGTAGGAAATCGCTGTATTCAACTCAGATACGCGTGAGTTCAGGCCCAACGCTTCCACATGCTTTCCTCACCACGTCTCCCAGCACCTAACATAAGGATGTTAGCCTCCACGTCTACAGTCTTGGCAGGATGCGGGAGGGGTCCTGCCCTGAGCTCTGCAATCCAAAGGAAGCATGCCTGCAGGCTAGCTTTCCACTAGCTGAGTTGTTATGGCCGTGAAAAAGAAGCAGCATCGTAAGTCAGGACGTTCCGTCAATACCGCTCTACCACCCCCGGAGACACAAACATTGAAGCCTGCACCTTGGCCCTTGCGTCCCACGAGCTTCCGACAAACAAGCCTAGTGAGGATATTCGTAACTCCACGTGCAGGCAGTGTGGAACTGGGAAGTACCGCGTGTCAGCTCACCACCTCACAGGAGGAAGTGCCCCAGAGAGATAGCTTTCAACAAGGTACTCGGGTTTGGAAGTTAGTATGCAGCTCCCTTCTGAGGGAGGAGTTGCTCAGAAGTCGCTGGATTGAGCTAAGGGTCACTTGCCGCTCACAAAGCTTGCGTCCCGTATCGAACGAAATCCTTTGGCAGCGAAGCATACAGGCGGTCAACGTGGGGGAGGTACAAACCACAAGCTCAATCCAAAGGAGCGTGCATGCCTTGGAGGCAGCCGTCTGCTAGGCGCGAAACTGACAAGGCAGACACTTGGTTCTCACTTCGCTACTGTCCCGCATACAACGAAATGCTGTGGAAGCAGACCGTACAGGCAGTCAGGATGGCCGAGGTAAAGGCCATGAGCTCAACTCTCAAACTGTGTATGCTTTGCAGGCCGATGTCTGCTAGGCGCTTATTCAGGGGAGCTAGAACCGAGCTACACTCAAACTGAACGAGGACGTTGGCAATCGCTCTATGGAACTCGGATACACGAGAGTGCAGGCCTGTCACTTCCACAAGGTTTTCACGAAACCCCTTCCGGCACCTAACGTAACTATGCTACGACCTACGTCTACAGGCAGTCAGGATGCGGGAGGGTTCTGCCCTGACCTCAGCTCTCACAAGGAAGCATGCCTAGAAGCCAGCTTTCAACCAGCTGCCTTCTTATGGCAGTGAGAACGCAGCAGTATTCTGAGTCAGGAGGTTCCACGATTACCACTCTCCTGCACCTGGACATACCCCCCCCAGGTCTGCATTGTTCCACTTGTGTCTCAGAAGCCTCTGACAAACGTCTCTGGTGAAGATGTTGGAAACTCATTCTGCAGGCAGTGTGGAGCTGTGAGGGACTGAGTGTGAGCTCAACTCTCAGAAGTAAGTTGCCTCTGGACAGGGCGTTCAGCTAGCTTCTCACCTATGGAACTTAGCATGTAGCACCAGTCTCAGACAGAAATTACTAGGAAATCGCTGGATTGAGCTTGGAGGCACTTGTCTTGTGTGCCGGGACATTCCGCTTACCTCTCACAACACTTCAGTCACGCATCGAGCCTAGGCCTGTTTGCAGCGAAGTGTACGTGCAGGCAGGATGTGGGAAGTACAGGCCATCAGCTCAACACTCAAAAGTGTGTACGCCTGGGAGGCAGATGTCTGCTATCCACTCGTACATGGGAGGTAGAAACTAGCTACACTCTGATAGAAGAAGGCCGTAGGAAATCGCTGTATTCAACTCAGATACGCGTGAGTTCAGGCCCAACGCTTCCACATGCTTTCCTCACCACGTCTCCCAGCACCTAACATAAGGATGTTAGCCTCCACGTCTACAGTCTTGGCAGGATGCGGGAGGGGTCCTGCCCTGAGCTCTGCAATCCAAAGGAAGCATGCCTGCAGGCTAGCTTTCCACTAGCTGAGTTGTTATGGCCGTGAAAAAGAAGCAGCATCGTAAGTCAGGACGTTCCGTCAATACCGCTCTACCACCCCCGGAGACACAAACATTGAAGCCTGCACCTTGGCCCTTGCGTCCCACGAGCTTCCGACAAACAAGCCTAGTGAGGATATTCGTAACTCCACGTGCAGGCAGTGTGGAACTGGGAAGTACCGCGTGTCAGCTCACCACCTCACAGGAGGAAGTGCCCCAGAGAGATAGCTTTCAACAAGGTACTCGGGTTTGGAAGTTAGTATGCAGCTCCCTTCTGAGGGAGGAGTTGCTCAGAAGTCGCTGGATTGAGCTAAGGGTCACTTGCCGCTCACAAAGCTTGCGTCCCGTATCGAACGAAATCCTTTGGCAGCGAAGCATACAGGCGGTCAACGTGGGGGAGGTACAAACCACAAGCTCAATCCAAAGGAGCGTGCATGCCTTGGAGGCAGCCGTCTGCTAGGCGCGAAACTGACAAGGCAGACACTTGGTTCTCACTTCGCTACTGTCCCGCATACAACGAAATGCTGTGGAAGCAGACCGTACAGGCAGTCAGGATGGCCGAGGTAAAGGCCATGAGCTCAACTCTCAAACTGTGTATGCTTTGCAGGCCGATGTCTGCTAGGCGCTTATTCAGGGGAGCTAGAACCGAGCTACACTCAAACTGAACGAGGACGTTGGCAATCGCTCTATGGAACTCGGATACACGAGAGTGCAGGCCTGTCACTTCCACAAGGTTTTCACGAAACCCCTTCCGGCACCTAACGTAACTATGCTACGACCTACGTCTACAGGCAGTCAGGATGCGGGAGGGTTCTGCCCTGACCTCAGCTCTCACAAGGAAGCATGCCTAGAAGCCAGCTTTCAACCAGCTGCCTTCTTATGGCAGTGAGAACGCAGCAGTATTCTGAGTCAGGAGGTTCCACGATTACCACTCTCCTGCACCTGGACATACCCCCCCCAGGTCTGCATTGTTCCACTTGTGTCTCAGAAGCCTCTGACAAACGTCTCTGGTGAAGATGTTGGAAACTCATTCTGCAGGCAGTGTGGAGCTGTGAGGGACTGAGTGTGAGCTCAACTCTCAGCAGTAAGTTGCCTCTGGACAGGGCGTTCAGCTAGCTTCTCACCTATGGAACTTAGCATGTAGCACCAGTCTCAGACAGAAATTACTAGGAAATCGCTGGATTGAGCTTGGAGGCACTTGTCTTGTGTGCCGGGACATTCCGCTTACCTCTCACAACACTTCAGTCACGCATCGAGCCTAGGCCTGTTTGCAGCGAAGTGTACGTGCAGGCAGGATGTGGGAAGTACAGGCCATCAGCTCAACACTCAAAAGTGTGTACGCCTGGGAGGCAGATGTCTGCTATCCACTCGTACATGGGAAGTAGAAACTAGCTACACTCTGATAGAAGAAGGCCGTAGGAAATCGCTGTATTCAACTCAGATACGCGTGAGTTCAGGCCCAACGCTTCCACATGCTTTCCTCACCACGTCTCCCAGCACCTAACATAAGGATGTTAGCCTCCACGTCTACAGTCTTGGCAGGATGCGGGAGGGGTCCTGCCCTGAGCTCTGCAATCCAAAGGAAGCATGCCTGCAGGCTAGCTTTCCACTAGCTGAGTTGTTATGGCCGTGAAAAAGAAGCAGCATCGTAAGTCAGGACGTTCCGTCAATACCGCTCTACCACCCCCGGAGACACAAACATTGAAGCCTGCACCTTGGCCCTTGCGTCCCACGAGCTTCCGACAAACAAGCCTAGTGAGGATATTCGTAACTCCACGTGCAGGCAGTGTGGAACTGGGAAGTACCGCGTGTCAGCTCACCTCACAGGAGGAAGTGCCCCAGAGAGATAGCTTTCAACAAGGTACTCGGGTTTGGAAGTTAGTATGCAGCTCCCTTCTGAGGGAGGAGTTGCTCAGAAGTCGCTGGATTGAGCTAAGGGTCACTTGCCGCTCACAAAGCTTGCGTCCCGTATCGAACGAAATCCTTTGGCAGCGAAGCATACAGGCGGTCAACGTGGGGGAGGTACAAACCACAAGCTCAATCCAAAGGAGCGTGCATGCCTTGGAGGCAGCCGTCTGCTAGGCGCGAAACTGACAAGGCAGACACTTGGTTCTCACTTCGCTACTGTCCCGCATACAACGAAATGCTGTGGAAGCAGACCGTACAGGCAGTCAGGATGGCCGAGGTAAAGGCCATGAGCTCAACTCTCAAACTGTGTATGCTTTGCAGGCCGATGTCTGCTAGGCGCTTATTCAGGGGAGCTAGAACCGAGCTACACTCAAACTGAACGAGGACGTTGGCAATCGCTCTATGGAACTCGGATACACGAGAGTGCAGGCCTGTCACTTCCACAAGGTTTTCACGAAACCCCTTCCGGCACCTAACGTAACTATGCTACGACCTGCGTCTACAGGCAGTCAGGATGCGGGAGGGTTCTGCCCTGACCTCAGCTCTCACAAGGAAGCATGCCTAGAAGCCAGCTTTCAACCAGCTGCCTTCTTATGGCAGTGAGAACGCAGCAGTATTCTGAGTCAGGAGGTTCCACGATTACCACTCTCCTGCACCTGGACATACCCCCCCCAGGTCTGCATTGTTCCACTTGTGTCTCAGAAGCCTCTGACAAACGTCTCTGGTGAAGATGTTGGAAACTCATTCTGCAGGCAGTGTGGAGCTGTGAGGGACTGAGTGTGAGCTCAACTCTCAGAAGTAAGTTGCCTCTGGACAGGGCGTTCAGCTAGCTTCTCACCTATGGAACTTAGCATGTAGCACCAGTCTCAGACAGAAATTACTAGGAAATCGCTGGATTGAGCTTGGAGGCACTTGTCTTGTGTGCCGGGACATTCCGCTTACCTCTCACAACACTTCAGTCACGCATCGAGCCTAGGCCTGTTTGCAGCGAAGTGTACGTGCAGGCAGGATGTGGGAAGTACAGGCCATCAGCTCAACACTCAAAAGTGTGTACGCCTGGGAGGCAGATGTCTGCTATCCACTCGTACATGGGAAGTAGAAACTAGCTACACTCTGATAGAAGAAGGCCGTAGGAAATCGCTGTATTCAACTCAGATACGCGTGAGTTCAGGCCCAACGCTTCCACATGCTTTCCTCACCACGTCTCCCAGCACCTAACATAAGGATGTTAGCCTCCACGTCTACAGTCTTGGCAGGATGCGGGAGGGGTCCTGCCCTGAGCTCTGCAATCCAAAGGAAGCATGCCTGCAGGCTAGCTTTCCACTAGCTGAGTTGTTATGGCCGTGAAAAAGAAGCAGCATCGTAAGTCAGGACGTTCCGTCAATACCGCTCTACCACCCCCGGAGACACAAACATTGAAGCCTGCACCTTGGCCCTTGCGTCCCACGAGCTTCCGACAAACAAGCCTAGTGAGGATATTCGTAACTCCACGTGCAGGCAGTGTGGAACTGGGAAGTACCGCGTGTCAGCTCACCTCACAGGAGGAAGTGCCCCAGAGAGATAGCTTTCAACAAGGTACTCGGGTTTGGAAGTTAGTATGCAGCTCCCTTCTGAGGGAGGAGTTGCTCAGAAGTCGCTGGATTGAGCTAAGGGTCACTTGCCGCTCACAAAGCTTGCGTCCCGTATCGAACGAAATCCTTTGGCAGCGAAGCATACAGGCGGTCAACGTGGGGGAGGTACAAACCACAAGCTCAATCCAAAGGAGCGTGCATGCCTTGGAGGCAGCCGTCTGCTAGGCGCGAAACTGACAAGGCAGACACTTGGTTCTCACTTCGCTACTGTCCCGCATACAACGAAATGCTGTGGAAGCAGACCGTACAGGCAGTCAGGATGGCCGAGGTAAAGGCCATGAGCTCAACTCTCAAACTGTGTATGCTTTGCAGGCCGATGTCTGCTAGGCGCTTATTCAGGGGAGCTAGAACCGAGCTACACTCAAACTGAACGAGGACGTTGGCAATCGCTCTATGGAACTCGGATACACGAGAGTGCAGGCCTGTCACTTCCACAAGGTTTTCACGAAACCCCTTCCGGCACCTAACGTAACTATGCTAAGACCTACGTCTACAGGCAGTCAGGATGCGGGAGGGTTCTGCCCTGACCTCAGCTCTCACAAGGAAGCATGCCTAGAAGCCAGCTTTCAACCAGCTGCCTTCTTATGGCAGTGAGAACGCAGCAGTATTCTGAGTCAGGAGGTTCCACGATTACCACTCTCCTGCACCTGGACATACCCCCCCCAGGTCTGCATTGTTCCACTTGTGTCTCAGAAGCCTCTGACAAACGTCTCTGGTGAAGATGTTGGAAACTCATTCTGCAGGCAGTGTGGAGCTGTGAGGGACTGAGTGTGAGCTCAACTCTCAGAAGTAAGTTGCCTCTGGACAGGGCGTTCAGCTAGCTTCTCACCTATGGAACTTAGCATGTAGCACCAGTCTCAGACAGAAATTACTAGGAAATCGCTGGATTGAGCTTGGAGGCACTTGTCTTGTGTGCCGGGACATTCCGCTTACCTCTCACAACACTTCAGTCACGCATCGAGCCTAGGCCTGTTTGCAGCGAAGTGTACGTGCAGCCAGGATGTGGGAAGTACAGGCCATCAGCTCAACACTCAAAAGTGTGTACGCCTGGGAGGCAGATGTCTGCTATCCACTCGTACATGGGAAGTAGAAACTAGCTACACTCTGATAGAAGAAGGCCGTAGGAAATCGCTGTATTCAACTCAGATACGCGTGAGTTCAGGCCCAACGCTTCCACATGCTTTCCTCACCACGTCTCCCAGCACCTAACATAAGGATGTTAGCCTCCACGTCTACAGTCTTGGCAGGATGCGGGAGGGGTCCTGCCCTGAGCTCTGCAATCCAAAGGAAGCATGCCTGCAGGCTAGCTTTCCACTAGCTGAGTTGTTATGGCCGTGAAAAAGAAGCAGCATCGTAAGTCAGGACGTTCCGTCAATACCGCTCTACCACCCCCGGAGACACAAACATTGAAGCCTGCACCTTGGCCCTTGCGTCCCACGAGCTTCCGACAAACAAGCCTAGTGAGGATATTCGTAACTCCACGTGCAGGCAGTGTGGAACTGGGAAGTACCGCGTGTCAGCTCACCTCACAGGAGGAAGTGCCCCAGAGAGATAGCTTTCAACAAGGTACTCGGGTTTGGAAGTTAGTATGCAGCTCCCTTCTGAGGGAGGAGTTGCTCAGAAGTCGCTGGATTGAGCTAAGGGTCACTTGCCGCTCACAAAGCTTGCGTCCCGTATCGAACGAAATCCTTTGGCAGCGAAGCATACAGGCGGTCAACGTGGGGGAGGTACAAACCACAAGCTCAATCCAAAGGAGCGTGCATGCCTTGGAGGCAGCCGTCTGCTAGGCGCGAAACTGACAAGGCAGACACTTGGTTCTCACTTCGCTACTGTCCCGCATACAACGAAATGCTGTGGAAGCAGACCGTACAGGCAGTCAGGATGGCCGAGGTAAAGGCCATGAGCTCAACTCTCAAACTGTGTATGCTTTGCAGGCCGATGTCTGCTAGGCGCTTATTCAGGGGAGCTAGAACCGAGCTACACTCAAACTGAACGAGGACGTTGGCAATCGCTCTATGGAACTCGGATACACGAGAGTGCAGGCCTGTCACTTCCACAAGGTTTTCACGAAACCCCTTCCGGCACCTAACGTAACTATGCTACGACCTACGTCTACAGGCAGTCAGGATGCGGGAGGGTTCTGCCCTGACCTCAGCTCTCACAAGGAAGCATGCCTAGAAGCCAGCTTTCAACCAGCTGCCTTCTTATGGCAGTGAGAACGCAGCAGTATTCTGAGTCAGGAGGTTCCACGATTACCACTCTCCTGCACCTGGACATACCCCCCCCAGGTCTGCATTGTTCCACTTGTGTCTCAGAAGCCTCTGACAAACGTCTCTGGTGAAGATGTTGGAAACTCATTCTGCAGGCAGTGTGGAGCTGTGAGGGACTGAGTGTGAGCTCAACTCTCAGAAGTAAGTTGCCTCTGGACAGGGCGTTCAGCTAGCTTCTCACCTATGGAACTTAGCATGTAGCACCAGTCTCAGACAGAAATTACTAGGAAATCGCTGGATTGAGCTTGGAGGCACTTGTCTTGTGTGCCGGGACATTCCGCTTACCTCTCACAACACTTCAGTCACGCATCGAGCCTAGGCCTGTTTGCAGCGAAGTGTACGTGCAGGCAGGATGTGGGAAGTACAGGCCATCAGCTCAACACTCAAAAGTGTGTACGCCTGGGAGGCAGATGTCTGCTATCCACTCGTACATGGGAAGTAGAAACTAGCTACACTCTGATAGAAGAAGGCCGTAGGAAATCGCTGTATTCAACTCAGATACGCGTGAGTTCAGGCCCAACGCTTCCACATGCTTTCCTCACCACGTCTCCCAGCACCTAACATAAGGATGTTAGCCTCCACGTCTACAGTCTTGGCAGGATGCGGGAGGGGTCCTGCCCTGAGCTCTGCAATCCAAAGGAAGCATGCCTGCAGGCTAGCTTTCCACTAGCTGAGTTGTTATGGCCGTGAAAAAGAAGCAGCATCGTAAGTCAGGACGTTCCGTCAATACCGCTCTACCACCCCCGGAGACACAAACATTGAAGCCTGCACCTTGGCCCTTGCGTCCCACGAGCTTCCGACAAACAAGCCTAGTGAGGATATTCGTAACTCCACGTGCAGGCAGTGTGGAACTGGGAAGTACCGCGTGTCAGCTCACCTCACAGGAGGAAGTGCCCCAGAGAGATAGCTTTCAACAAGGTACTCGGGTTTGGAAGTTAGTATGCAGCTCCCTTCTGAGGGAGGAGTTGCTCAGAAGTCGCTGGATTGAGCTAAGGGTCACTTGCCGCTCACAAAGCTTGCGTCCCGTATCGAACGAAATCCTTTGGCAGCGAAGCATACAGGCGGTCAACGTGGGGGAGGTACAAACCACAAGCTCAATCCAAAGGAGCGTGCATGCCTTGGAGGCAGCCGTCTGCTAGGCGCGAAACTGACAAGGCAGACACTTGGTTCTCACTTCGCTACTGTCCCGCATACAACGAAATGCTGTGGAAGCAGACCGTACAGGCAGTCAGGATGGCCGAGGTAAAGGCCATGAGCTCAACTCTCAAACTGTGTATGCTTTGCAGGCCGATGTCTGCTAGGCGCTTATTCAGGGGAGCTAGAACCGAGCTACACTCAAACTGAACGAGGACGTTGGCAATCGCTCTATGGAACTCGGATACACGAGAGTGCAGGCCTGTCACTTCCACAAGGTTTTCACGAAACCCCTTCCGGCACCTAACGTAACTATGCTACGACCTACGTCTACAGGCAGTCAGGATGCGGGAGGGTTCTGCCCTGACCTCAGCTCTCACAAGGAAGCATGCCTAGAAGCCAGCTTTCAACCAGCTGCCTTCTTATGGCAGTGAGAACGCAGCAGTATTCTGAGTCAGGAGGTTCCACGATTACCACTCTCCTGCACCTGGACATACCCCCCCCAGGTCTGCATTGTTCCACTTGTGTCTCAGAAGCCTCTGACAAACGTCTCTGGTGAAGATGTTGGAAACTCATTCTGCAGGCAGTGTGGAGCTGTGAGGGACTGAGTGTGAGCTCAACTCTCAGAAGTAAGTTGCCTCTGGACAGGGCGTTCAGCTAGCTTCTCACCTATGGAACTTAGCATGTAGCACCAGTCTCAGACAGAAATTACTAGGAAATCGCTGGATTGAGCTTGGAGGCACTTGTCTTGTGTGCCGGGACATTCCGCTTACCTCTCACAACACTTCAGTCACGCATCGAGCCTAGGCCTGTTTGCAGCGAAGTGTACGTGCAGGCAGGATGTGGGAAGTACAGGCCATCAGCTCAACACTCAAAAGTGTGTACGCCTGGGAGGCAGATGTCTGCTATCCACTCGTACATGGGAGGTAGAAACTAGCTACACTCTGATAGAAGAAGGCCGTAGGAAATCGCTGTATTCAACTCAGATACGCGTGAGTTCAGGCCCAACGCTTCCACATGCTTTCCTCACCACGTCTCCCAGCACCTAACATAAGGATGTTAGCCTCCACGTCTACAGTCTTGGCAGGATGCGGGAGGGGTCCTGCCCTGAGCTCTGCAATCCAAAGGAAGCATGCCTGCAGGCTAGCTTTCCACTAGCTGAGTTGTTATGGCCGTGAAAAAGAAGCAGCATCGTAAGTCAGGACGTTCCGTCAATACCGCTCTACCACCCCCGGAGACACAAAC